>NW_027253347.1:258386-462127 GCF_044704955.1 Pristiophorus japonicus
GTGAGGGAGTGAGGGGAGAGTGAGGGGAGAGTGAGGGAGTGAGGGAGTGAGGGGAGAGTAAGGGAGTGGGTGGGAGTGAGGGAGTGAGGGGAGAGTGAGGGGTGAGTGAGTGAGGGGAGGGGGTGTGAGGGAGTGAGGGGAGAGTGAGGGAGTGAGGGGAGAGTGACGGAGTGAGGGGGAGTGAGGGAGTGAGGGGAGAATGAGGGGGGAGTGAGGGGGAGTGAGGGAGTGAGGGGAGAGTGAGGAGGAGTGAGGGAGTGAGGGTAGAGTGAGGGGGTGAGGGGGGAGTGAGGGAGTGAGTGGGGGAGTGAGGGGAGAGTGAGAGGAGAGTGAGGGAGAGTGAGGAGAGAGTGAGGCAGTGAGGGTAGAGTGAGGGAGTGAGGGGGGAGTGAGTGAGTGAGTGGGGGAGTGAGGGGAGAGTGAGGGGAGAGTGAGGGAGTGAGGGGGGAGTGGGGGAGTGAGGGGAGAGTGAGGGAGTGAAGGGGGAGTGAGGGGGAGTGACGGAGTGAGGGGGAGAGTGAGGGAGTGATGGGAGTGATGGGGTGAGGGGAGAGTGAGGGAGTGAGGGGGGAGTGAGGGAGTGAGGGGAGAGTGAGGGGGGATTGAGGGAGTGAGTGCCAGAGAGGGGACATTGAGGGAGAGTGTGAGGGAGAGTGAGGGATAGTGAGGGAGAGTGCGGGGATAGTGAGGGGTTAGTGAGGGAGAGTGTGAGGGACAGTGGGGGGATAGTGAATGGAGAGTGAGGGAGAGTGAGGGGGGAGTGAGGTGGGAGTGTGAGTGATGGGATAGTGAGGGGGAGTGTGAGTGAGGGGATAATGAGAGTGGAAGTGTGAGTGAGGGGGGACTGGGGGGAGTGAAGAGAGTGAGGTTGTGAGGGGGAGAGTGAGGGGCAGGGAGGGGGTGTGTGAGGGGATGGTGTGGGGGAGTGAGCGAGGAGTGAGGGGAGAGTGAGTGGATAGTGTGAGGGGAAGGGAGAGTGAGGGGGAGTGCGAGGGGAGAGGGAGAGGGAGGGAGGAAGAGTGAGGGGGGAGTGTGAGGGGAGAGGGAGGGGAGAGTGAGTGGATAGTGTGAGGGAAGGGAGAGTGAGGGGGAGTGCGAGGGGAGAGGGAGGGAGGAAGAGTGAGGGGGGAGTGTGAGGGGAGAGGGAGGGGAGAGTGCGGGGGAGTGTGAGAGGGGAGGGAGGGGGAGTGTGAGGGAGAGTGAGGGGGAGGGAGGGGGAGTGTGGGAGGGGAAGGGTGAGGGGGAGTGTGAGGGGGAGAGTGAGGGGAGAGGGAGGGGGAGAGTGAGGGGAGAGTGAGTGGGGAAGTGTGAGGGGGAAGGGAGAGTGAGGGTGTGAGGGAGGAGAGTGAGGGGGAGAGGAGGAGTGTGAGGGAGGGGGAGTGTGAGGGGGAGAGTGAGGGAGAGAGTGAGGAAGGAGTGATGGGGGAGTGAGGGGGGAGTGTGAGGGGGAGAGAGGGAGTGTGAGTGGGGAGAGTGAGAGGGGAATTTGGGGGGAGCCAGGGGGAGTCAGGGGGGAGTGAAGTGATGGGGGAGTGAGGGGGGAGTGAGGGTAGTGAAGGAGGGAGTGAGGGCAGAGTGAGGGCAGAGTGAGGGTGGTGTGAAGGCGGAGCGAGGGGGAGTGAGGCCGGTGAGGGGGGAGTGAGAGGAGAGAGTGAGAGTAAGGGGCAGAGGGAGTGAGAGTGAGGGGGCAGATAGAGTGAGGGTGAGGGGGGAGTGAGAGTCAGGGGGGAGAGAGACAGCGAGAGTGAGCGTGAGGGGGGAGAGAGAGAGAGTAAGGGGGGAGAGAGAGTGAGAGTGAGGGGAGAACAGAGGGAGATGGAGAGAGAGAGTGAGGGAGAGAGGGAGAGAGAGAGAGAGAGAGAGATAGAGGGAGAGAGAGAGTGAGGGGTAGAGAGAGTGTGGAACGGGACATGTTATGTGACCGCCCATTCTCGGGTAATGTTAAGTGACCACCCATTCTCGGGTAATGTTATGTGACCGCCCATTCTCGGGTAATGTTAAGTGACCACCCATTCTCGGGTAACATTATGTGACCGCCCATTCTCGGGTCACGTTATGTGACCACCTAGTCTCGGGTAATGTCATGTGACCGCCCATTTTCGGGTCACGTTATGTGACTGCCCATTCTTGGGTCACGTTATGTGACCGCCTAGTCTCGGGTAACGTTATGTGACTGCCCATTCTCGGGTCACGCTATGTGACCGCCCATTCTCGGGTAACGTTATGTGACTGCCCATTCTCGGGTAACGCTATGTGACTGCCCATTCTCGGGTAACGTTATGTGACCGCACATTCTCGGGTAATGTTATGTGACCGCACATTCTCGGGTAACGTTATGTGACTGCCCATTCTCCGGTCACGTTATGTGACTGCCCATTCTCGGGTCACGTTATGTGACCGCCCATTCTCCGGTCACGTTATGTGACTGCCCATTCTTGGGTAACGTTATGTGACTGCCCATTCTCGGGTCACGTTATATGACTGCCCATTCTCGGGTAACGTTATGTGACCGCCCATTCTCCGGTCACGTTATGTGACTGCCCATTCTCGGGTAACGTTATGTGACTGCCCATTCTCGGGTCACGTTATATGACTGCCCATTCTCGGGTAACGTTATGTGACCGCCCATTCTCCGGTCACGTTATGTGACTGCCCATTCTCGGGTAACGTTATATGACTGCCCATTCTCGGGTCACATTATATGACTGCGCTTTCTCGGGTAACGTTATGTGACCGCCCATTCTCGGGTAACGTTATGTGACCGCCCATTCTCCGGTCACGTTATGTGACTGCCCATTCTCGGGTCACGTTATGTGACTGCCCATTCTCGGGTATGTTATGTGACTGCCCATTCTCGGGTCACGTAATGTGACCGCCCATTTTCAGGTCACGTTATGTGACCACCCATTCTCGGGTAACGTTATGTGACTGCCCATTCTCAGGTAACGTTATGTGACTGAGCAGTCTCGGGATACATTATATGACCACCCATTCTCGGGTCACGTTATGTGACGGCCTAGTCTCGGGTTACGTTATATGACCACCCATTCTCGGGTCACGTTATGTGACTGCCTAGTCTCAGGTCATGTTATGTGACCGGCCATTCTCGGGTCACGTTATGTGACCACCCATTCTCGGGTAATGTTATGTGACTGCCGATTCTCGGGTCACGTTATGTGACCGACCATTCTCGGGTATGTTATGTGACCGCCCATTCTCGGGTAACGTTATGTGACCGCTCATTCTCGGGTCACGTTATGTGACCGTCCATTCTCGGGTAATGTTATGTGATTGTCCATTCTCGGGTAACGTTATATGACCGCACGTTATATGACCGCCCATTCTCGGGTCACGTTATATGATTGCCCATTCTCGGGTAACGTTGTTTGACTGCCAATTCTCGGGTCACGTTATGTGACCGCCCATTCTCGGGTATGTTATGTGACCGCCCATTCTCGGGTCACGTGATGTGACCGCCCATTCTCGGGTCACGTGATGTGACCGCCCATTCTCGGGTAACCTCATATGACCGCCTCTTCTCGGGTAACGTTATATGACCGCACGTTATATGACCGCCCATTCTCGGGTCACATTATATGACTGCGCTTTCTCGGGTAACGTTATGTGACCGCCCATTCTCGGGTACGTTATGTGACTGCCCATTCTCGGGTAACGTTATGTGACCGCCCATTCTCGGGTCATGTTATGTGACCGCCCATTCTCGGGTCACGTGATGTGACCGCCCATTCTCGGGTAACCTCATATGACCGCCTCTTCTCGGGTAACGTTATATGACCGCAAGTTATATGACCGCCCATTCTCGGGTCACGTTATGTGACTGCCCATTCTCGGCTCACGTTATATGACTGCCCATTCTCGGGTCACGTTATGTGACTGCCCATTCTCGGGTATGTTATGTGACTGCCCATTCTCGGGTCACGTAATGTGACTGCCCATTCTCCGGTCACGTTATGTGACTGCCCATTCTCGGGTCATGTTATATGACTGCCTATTCTCGGGTACGTTATATGACTGCCCATTCTCGGGTCACATTATATGACTGCGCTTTCTCGGGTAACGTTATGTGACCGGCCATTCTCAGGTACGTTATGTGACTGCCCATTCTCAGGTACGTTATGTGACCGCCCATTCTCGGGTCATGTTATATGACCGCCTATTCTCGGGTCACGTTATGTGACCACCCATTCTCGGGTCACGTGATGTGACCGCCCATTCTCGGGTAACCTCATATGACCGCCTCTTCTCGGGTAACGTTATATGACCGCACGTTATATGACCGCCCATTCTCGGGTAACGTTATGTGACTGCCCATTCTCAGGTCACGTTATGTGACCGGCCATTCTCGGGTAACGTTATTTGACTGCCCATTCTCGGGTAACGTTATGTGACTGCCCATTCTCAGGTCACGTTATGTGACCGCCCATTCTCGGGTAACGTTATGTGACTGCCCATTCTCAGGTAACGTTATGTGACTGAGCAGTCTCGGGAAACATTATATGACCACCCATTCTTGGGTCACGTTATGTGACGGCCTAGTCTCGGGTTACCTTATATGACCACCCATTCTCGGGTCACGTTATGTGACTGCCTAGTCTCAGGTCATGTTATGTGACCGCCCATTCTCGGGTCACGTTATGTGACCGCCCATTCTCGGGTACGTTATATGACTGCCCATTCTCGGGTCACATTATATGACTGCGCTTTCTCGGGTAACGTTATGTGACCACCCATTCTCAGGTACGTTATGTGACTGCCCATTCTCAGGTACGTTATGTGACCGCCCATTCTCAGGTCATGTTATATGACCGCCTATTCTCGGGTCACGTTATGTGACCACCCATTCTCGGGTCACGTGATGTGACCGCCCATTCTCGGGTAACCTCATATGACCGCCTCTTCTCGGGTAACGTTATATGACCGCACGTTATATGACCGCCCATTCTCGGGTAACGTTATGTGACTGCCCATTCTCAGGTCACGTTATGTGACCGCCCATTCTCGGGTAACGTTATGTGACTGCCCATTCTCGGATAACGTTATGTGACTGCCCATTCTCAGGTCACGTTATGTGACCGCCCATTCTCGGGTAACGTTATGTGACTGCCCATTCTCAGGTAACGTTATGTGACTGAGCAGTCTCGGGAAACATTATATGACCACCCATTCTTGGGTTACGTTATGTGATGGCCTAGTCTCGGGTTACCTTATATGACCACCCATTCTCGGGTCACGTTATGTGACTGCCTAGTCTCAGGTCATGTTATGTGACCGCCCATTCTCGGGTCACGTTATGTGACCGCCCATTCTCGGGTAATGTTATGTGACTGCCCATTCTCGGGTCACGTTATGTGACCGACCATTCTCGGGTATGTTATGTGACCGCCCATTCTCGGGTAACGTTATGTGACCGCTCATTCTCGGGTCACGTTATGTGACCGTCCATTCTCGGGTAATGTTATGTGATTGTCCATTCTCGAGTAACGTTATATGACCGCACGTTATATGACCGCCCATTCTCGGGTCACGTTATATGACTGCCCATTCTCGGGTCACGTTATTTGACTGCCCATTCTCGGGTCACGTAATGTGACCGCCCATTCTCGGGTCACGTTATGTGACCGCCCATTCTCGGGTCACGTTATGTGACCGGCCATTCTCGGGTAACGTTATGTGACCGCCCATTCTCGGGGAAAGTTATCTGACCGCCCATTCTCGGGTAACGTTATGTGACCGCCCATTCTCGGGTAACGTTATTTGACCACCCATTCTCGGGTTACGTGATGTGACCGCCTAGTCTCGGGTCATGTTATGTGACCGCCCATTCTCGGGTAACGTTATGTGACTGCCCATTCTCAGGTAACGTTATGTGACTGAGCAGTCTCGGGAAACATTATATGACCACCCATTCTCGGGTCACGTTATGTGACGGCCTAGTCTCGGGTTACGTTATATGACCACCCATTCTCGGGTCACGTTATGTGACTGCCTGGTCTCAGGTCATGTTATGTGACTTCCCATTCTCGGGTCACGTTATGTGACCGCCCATTCTCGGGTCACGTTATGTGACCGCCCATTCTCGGGTAATGTTATGTGACTGCCCATTCTCGGGTCACGTTATGTGACCGCCCATTCTCGGGTATGTTATTTGACCGCCCATTCTCGGGTAACGTTATGTGACCGCCCATTCTCGGGTCACGTTATGTGACCGCCCATTCTCGGGTAATGTTATGTGATTGTCCATTCTCGGGTAACGTTATATGACCGCACGTTATATGACCGCCCATTCTCGGGTCACGTTATATGATTGCCCATTCTCGGGTAACGTTATGTGACCGCCCATTCTTGGGTAACGTTATGTGACTGCCCATTCTTGGGTAACGTTATGTGACCGCCCATTCTCGGGTAATGTTATGTGACTGCCCATTCTCGGGTAACGTTATGTGACCGCCCATTCTCGGGTATGTTATGTGACCGCCCATTCTCGGGTAACATTATGTGACCGCCCATTCTCGGGTCACGTTATGTGACCGCCCATTCTCGGGTAACGTTATATGACCGCACGTTATATGACCGCCCATTCTCGGGTCACGTTATATGACTGCCCATTCTCGGGTCACGTTATGTGACCACCCATTCTCAGGTCACGTGATGTGACCGCCCATTCTCGGATAACGTTATGTGACTGCCCATTCTCAGGTAACGTTATGTGACTGAGCAGTCTCGGGAAACATTATATGACCACCCATTCTCGGGTCACGTTATGTGACGGCCGAGTCTCGGGTCACGTTATATGACCACCCATTCTCGGGTCACGTTATGTGACTGCCTAGTCTCAGGTCATGTTACGTGACCGCCCATTCTCGGGTCACGTTATGTGACCGCCCATTCTCGGGTCACGTTATGTGACCGCCCATTCTCGGGTAATGTTATGTGACTGCCCATTCTCGGGTCACGTTATGTGACCGCCCATTCTCGGGTCACGTTATATGACTGCCCATTCTCGGGTACGTTATATGACTGCCCATTCTCGGGTCACGTTATGTAACCGCCTAGTCTCGGGTCACGTTATATGACCACCCATTCTCGGGTCACGTTATGTGACTGCCTAGTCTCAGGTCACGTTATGTGACCGCCCATTCTCGGGTAATGTTATGTGACTGCCCATTCTCGGGTCACGTTATGTGACCGACCATTCTCGGGTATGTTATGTGACCGCCCATTCTCGGGTAACGTTATGTGACCGCCCATTCTCGGGTCACGTTATGTGACCGTCCATTCTCGGGTAATGTTATGTGATTGTCCATTCTCGGGTAACGTTATATGACCGCACGTTATATGACCGCCCATTCTCGGGTCACGTTATATGATTGCCCATTCTCGGGTAACGTTGTATGACTGCCCATTCTCGGGTAACGTTATGTGACCGCCCATTCTCGGGTAACGTTATGTGACCGCCCATTCTCGGGTCACGTTATGTGACCGCCCATTCTCGGGTAATGTTATGTGATTCTCCATTCTCGGGTAACGTTATATGACCGCACGTTATATGACCGCCCATTCTCGGGTCACGTTATATGACTGCCCATTCTCGGGTCACGTTATATGACTGCCCATTCTCGGGTAACGTTATGTGACCGCCCATTCTCCGGTCACGTTATGTGACTGCCCATTCTCGGGTCATGTTATATGACTGCCCATTCTCGGGTACGTTATATGACTGCCCATTCTCGGGTCACATTATATGACTGCGCTTTCTCGGGTAACGTTATGTGACCGCCCATTCTCGGGTATGTTATGTGACTGCCCATTCTCGGGTAACGTTATGTGACCGCCCATTCTCGGGTCACGTTATGTGACCGCCCATTCTCGGGTCACGTTATATGACCGCCCATTCTCGGGTCACGTTATGTGACCGCCCATTCTCGGGTCACGTGATGTGACCTCCCATTCTCGGGTAACCTCATATGACCGCCTCTTCTCGGGTAACGTTATATGACCGCACGTTATATGACTGCCCATTCTCGGGTCATGTTATGTGACCGCCCATTCTCCGGTCACGTTATGTGACTGCCCATTCTTGGGTAACATGTGACTGCCCATTCTCGGGTCACGTTATATGACTGCCCATTCTCGGGTCACGTTATATGACTGCCCATTCTCGGGTCACGTTATGTGACCGTCCATTCTCCGGTCACGTTATGTGACTGCACATTCTCGGGTCATGTTATATGACTGCCCATTCTCGGGTACGTTATATGACTGCCCATTCTCGGGTCACATTATATGACTGCGCTTTCTCGGGTAACGTTATGTGACCGCCCATTCTCGGGTACGTTATGTGACTGCCCATTCTCGGGTAACGTTATGTGACCGCCCATTCTCGGGTCATGTTATGTGACCGCCCATTCTCGGGTCACGTTATATGACCGCCTATTCTCGGGTCACGTTATGTGACCACCCATTCTCGGGTCACGTGATGTGACCGCCCATTCTCGGGTAACCTCATATGACCGCCTCTTCTCGGGTAACGTTATATGACCACACGTTATATGACTGCCCATTCTCGGGTCACGTTATATGACTGCCCATTCTCGGGTCACGTTATGTGACCGCCCATTCTCCGGTCACGTTATGTGACTGCCCATTCTCGGGTCATGTTATATGACTGCCCATTCTCGGGTACGTTATATGACTGCCCATTCTCGGGTCACATTATATGACTGCGCTTTCTCGGGTAACGTTATGTGACCGCCCATTCTCGGGTACGTTATGTGACAGCCCATTCTCGGGTAACGTTATGTGACCGCCCATTCTCGGGTCATGTTATGTGACCGCCCATTCTCGGGTCACGTGATGTGACCGCCCATTCTCGGGTAACCTCATATGACCGCGTCTTCTCGGGTAACGTTATATGACCGCACGTTATATGACTGCCCATTCTCGGCTCACGTTATATGACTGCCCATTCTCGGGTCACGTTATGTGACTGCCCATTCTCGGGTATGTTATGTGACTGCCCATTCTCAGGTCACGTAATGTGACTGCCCATTCTCAGGTCATGTTATGTGACCGCCCATTCTCGGGTAACGTTATGTGACTGCCCATTCTCAGGTAACGTTATGTGACTGAGCAGTCTCGGGAAACATTATATGACCACCCATTCTTGGGTCACGTTATGTGACGGCCTAGTCTCGGGTTACCTTATATGACCACCCATTCTCGGGTCACATTATGTGACTGCCTAGTCTCAGGTCATGTTATGTGTCCGCCCATTCTCGGGTCACGTTATGTGACCGCCCATTCTCGGGTAATGTTATGTGACTGCCCATTCTCGGGTCACGTTATGTGACCGTCCATTCTCGGGTAATGTTATGTGATTGTCCATTCTCGGGTAACGTTATATGACCGCACGTTATATGACCGCCCATTCTCGGGTCACGTTATATGATTGCCCATTCTCGGGTAACGTTGTTTGACTGCCCATTCTCGGGTCACGTTATGTGACCGCCCATTCTCGGGTAACGTTATGTGACCGCCCATTCTCGGGTATGTTATGTGACCGCCCATTCTCGGGTAACGTTATGTGACCGCCCATTCTCGGGTAACGTTATGTGACCGCCCATTCTCGGGTAATGTTATGTGATTATCCATTCTCGGGTAACGTTATATGACCGCACGTTATATGACCGCCCATTCTCGGGTAACGTTATGTGACCGCCCATTCTCGGGTATGTTATGTGACCGCCCATTCTCGGGTAACGTTATGTGACCGGCCATTCTCGGGTAACGTTATGTGACCGCCCATTCTCGGGTATGTTATGTGACCGCCCATTCTCGGGTAACGTTATGTGACCGCCCATTCTCGGGTCACGTTATGTGACTGCCCATTCTCAGGTAACGTTATGTGACTGAGCAGTCTCGGGAAACATTATATGACCACCCATTCTCGGGTCACGTTATGTGACGGCCTAGTCTCGGGTTACGTTATATGACCACCCATTCTCGGGTCACGTTATGTGACTGCCTGGTCTCAGGTCATGTTATGTGACTTCCCATTCTCGGGTCACGTTATGTGACCGCCCATTCTCGGGTCACGTTATGTGACCGCCCATTCTCGGGTAATGTTATGTGACTGCCCATTCTCGGGTCACGTTATGTGACCGCCCATTCTCGGGTATGTTATTTGACCGCCCATTCTCGGGTAACGTTATGTGACCGCCCATTCTCGGGTCACGTTATGTGACCGCCCATTCTCGGGTAATGTTATGTGATTGTCCATTCTCGGGTAACGTTATATGACCGCACGTTATATGACCGCCCATTCTCGGGTCACGTTATATGATTGCCCATTCTCGGGTAACGTTATGTGACTGCCCATTCTTGGGTAACGTTATGTGACCGCCCATTCTCGGGTAATGTTATGTGACTGCCCAATCTCGGGTAACGTTATGTGACCGCCCATTCTCGGGTCACGTTATGTGACCGCCCATTCTCGGGTAATGTTATGTGACCGCCCATTCTCGGGTCACGTTATGTGACCGCCCATTCTCGGGTAATGTTATGTGATTGTCCATTCTCGGGTAACGTTATATGACCGCACGTTATATGACCGCCCATTCTCGGGTCACGTTATATGATTGCCCATTCTCGGGTAACGTTATGTGACTGCCCATTCTCGGGTCACGTTATGTGACCGCCCATTCTCGGGTATGTTATGTGACCGCCCATTCTTGGGTAACGTTATGTGACCGCCCATTCTCGGGTAATGTTATGTGACTGCCCATTCTCGGGTAACGTTATGTGACTGCCCATTCTCGGGTATGTTATGTGACCGCCCATTCTCGGGTAACATTATGTGACCGCCCATTCTCGGGTCACGTTATGTGACCGCCCATTCTCAGGTAATGTTATGTGATTGTCCATTCTCGGGTAACGTTATATGACTGCACGTTATATGATCGCCCATTCTCGGGTCACGTTATATGACCGCCCATTCTCGGGTCACGTTATATGACCGCCCATTCTCGGGTCACGTTATATGACCGCCTATTCTCGGGTCACGTTATGTGACCGCCCATTCTCGGGTCACGTTATGTGACCGCCCATTCTCGGGTCACATTATGTGACCGCCCATTCTCGGGTAACGTTATGTGACCGCCCATTCTCGGGTAACATTATGTGACCGCCCATTCTCCGGTCACGTTATGTGACTGCCCATTCTCGGGTCATGTTATATGACTGCCCATTCTCGGGTACGTTACATGACTGCCCATTCTCGGGTCACATTATATGACTGCGCTTTCTCGGGTAACGTTATGTGACCGCCCATTCTCCGGTCACGTTATATGACCGCCCATTCTCGGGTCACGTTATGTGACCACCCATTCTCGGGTCACGTGATGTGACCGCCCATTCTCGGGTAACCTCATATGACCGCCTCTTCTCGGGTAACGTTATATGACCGCACGTTATATGACTGCCCATTCTCGGGTCATGTTATGTGACCGCCCATTCTCCGGTCACGTTAGGTGACTGCCCATTCTTGGTTAACATGTGACTGCCCATTCTCGGGTCACGTTATATGACTGCCCATTCTCGGGTAACGTTATGCGACCGCCCATTCTCCGGTCACGTTATGTGACTGCCCATTCTCGGGTAACGTTATTTGACTGCCCATTCTCGGGTCACGTTATATGACTGCCCGTTCTTGGGTAACGTTATGTGACCGCCCATTCTCCGGTCACGTTATGTGACTGCCCATTCTCGGGTCATGTTATATGACTGCCCATTCTCGGGTACGTTATATGACTGCCCATTCTCGGGTCACATTATATGACTGCGCTTTCTCGGGTAACGTTATGTGACCGCCCATTTTTGGGTACGTTATGTGACTGCCCATTCTCGGGTAACGTTATGTGACCGCCCATTCTCGGGTCATATTATGTGACCGCCCATTCTCGGGTCACGTTATATGACCGCCTATTCTCGGGTCACGTTATGTGACCACCCATTCTCGGGTCACGTGATGTGACCGCCCATTCTCGGGTAACCTCATATGACCGCCTCTTCTCGGGTAACGTTATATGACCGCACGTTATATGACTGCCCATTCTCGGGTCACGTTATATGACTGCCCATTCTCGGGTCACGTTATGTGACCGCCCATTCTCCGTTCACGTTATGTGACTGCCCATTCTCGGGTCATGTTATATGACTCCCCATGCTCGGGTACGTTATATGACTGCCCATTCTCGGGTCACAATATATGACTGCGCTTTCTCGGGTAACGTTATGTGACCGCCCATTCTCGGGTACGTTATGTGACTGCCCATTCTCGGGTAACGTTATGTGACCGCCCATTCTCAGGTAACGTTATGTGACTGAGCAGTCTCGGGAAACATATGACCACCCATTCTCGGGTCACGTTATGTGACGGCCTAGTCTCGGGTTACGTTATATGACCACCCATTCTCGGGTCACGTTATGTGACTGCCTAGTCTCAGGTCATGTTATGTGACCGCCCATTCTCGGGTCACGTTATGTGACCGCCCATTCTCGGGTAATGTTATGTGACTGCCCATTCTCGGGCCACGTTATGTGACCGACCATTCTCGGGTATGTTATGTGACCGCCCATTCTCGGGTCACGTTATGTGACCGCCCATTCTCGGGTAATGTTATGTGATTGTCCATTCTCGGGTAACGTTATATGACCGCACGTTATATGACCGCCCATTCTCGGGTCACGTTATATGACTGCCCATTCTCGGGTAACGTTGTGTGACTGCCCATTCTCGGGTAACGTTATGTGACCGCCCATTCTCGGGTAACGTTATGTGACCGCCCATTCTCGGGTCACGTTATGTGACCACCCATTCTCGGGTCACGTTATGTGACCGTCCATTCTCGGGTAACTTTATGTGACCGCCCATTCTCGGGTAACGTTATGTGACCGCCCATTCTCCGGTCACGTTATGTGACTGCCCATTCTCGGGTCATGTTATATGACTGCCCATTCTCGGGTACGTTATATGACTGCCCATTCTCGGGTCACGTTATATGACTGCGCTTTCTCGGGTAACGTTATGTGACCGCCCATTCTCGGGTACGTTATGTGACTGCCCATTCTCGGGTAACGTTATGTGACCGCCCATTCTCGGGTCATGTTATGTGACCGCCCATTCTCGGGTCACGTTATGTGACCACCCATTCTCGGGTCACGTGATGTGACCGCCCATTCTCGGGTAACCTCATATGACCGCCTCTTCTCGGGTAACGTTATATGACCGCACGTTATATGACCGCCCATTCTCGGGTGATGTTATATGATTGCCCATTCTCGGGTAACGTTATGTAAATGCCCATTCTCGGGTCACGTTATGTGACCGCCCATTCTCGGGTATGTTATGTGACCGCCCATTCTCGGGTAACGTTATGTGACCATCCATTCTCGGGTCACGTTATGTGACCGCCCATTCTCGGGTAATGTTATGTGATTGTCCATTCTCGGGTAACGTTATATGACCGCACGTTATATGACCGCCCATTCTCGGGTCACGTTATATGACTGCCCATTCTCGGGTCACGTTATAGGACTGCCCATTCTCGGGTCACGTAATCTGACCGCCCATTCTCGGGTCACGAAATGTGACCGGCCATTCTCGGTTCACGTTATGTGACCGCCCATTCTCGGGTAACGTTATGTGACCGCCCATTCTCTGGTAACGTTATGTGACCGCCCATTCTCCGGTCACGTTATGTGACTGCCCATTCTCGGGTCATGTTATATGACCGCCCATTCTCGGGTCACGTTATGTGACCGCCCATTCTCGGGTACGTTATATGACTGCCTAGTCTCAGGTCATGTTATGTGACCGCCCATTCTCGGGTAACCTCATATGACCGCCCATTCTCGGGTAACGTTATGTGACTGCCCATTCTCAGGTAACGTTATGTGACTGAGCAGTCTCGGGAAACATATGACCACCCATTCTCGGGTCACGTTATGTGACGGCCTAGTCTCGGGTTACGTTATATGACCACCCATTCTCGGGTCACGTTATGTGACTGCCTGGTCTCAGGTCATGTTATGTGACTTCCCATTCTCGGGTCACGTTATGTGACCGCCCATTCTCGGGTCACGTTATGTGACCGCCCATTCTCGGGTAATGTTATGTGACTGCCCATTCTCGGGTCACGTTATGTGACCGCCCATTCTCGGGTATGTTATTTGACCGCCCATTCTCGGGTAACGTTATGTGACCGCCCATTCTCGGGTAATGTTATGTGATTGTCCATTCTCGGGTAACGTTATATGACCGCACGTTATATGACCGCCCATTCTCGGGTCACGTTATATGATTGCCCATTCTCGGGTAACGTTATGTGACTGCCCATTCTTGGGTAACGTTATGTGACCGCCCATTCTCGGGTAATGTTATGTGACTGCCCAATCTCGGGTAACGTTATGTGACCGCCCATTCTCGGGTCACGTTATGTGACCGCCCATTCTCGGGTAATGTTATGTGACCGCCCATTCTCGGGTCACGTTATGTGACCGCCCATTCTCGGGTAATGTTATGTGATTGTCCATTCTCGGGTAACGTTATATGACCGCACGTTATATGACCGCCCATTCTCGGGTCACGTTATATGATTGCCCATTCTCGGGTAACGTTATGTGACTGCCCATTCTCGGGTCACGTTATGTGACCGCCCATTCTCGGGTATGTTATGTGACCGCCCATTCTTGGGTAACGTTATGTGACCGCCCATTCTCGGGTAATGTTATGTGACTGCCCATTCTCGGGTAACGTTATGTGACTGCCCATTCTCGGGTATGTTATGTGACCGCCCATTCTCGGGTAACATTATGTGACCGCCCATTCTCGGGTCACGTTATGTGACCGCCCATTCTCAGGTAATGTTATGTGATTGTCCATTCTCGGGTAACGTTATATGACTGCACGTTATATGATCGCCCATTCTCGGGTCACGTTATATGACCGCCCATTCTCGGGTCACGTTATATGACCGCCTATTCTCGGGTCACGTTATGTGACCGCCCATTCTCGGGTCACGTTATGTGACCGCCCATTCTCGGGTCACATTATGTGACCGCCCATTCTCGGGTAACGTTATGTGACCGCCCATTCTCGGGTAACATTATGTGACCGCCCATTCTCCGGTCACGTTATGTGACTGCCCATTCTCGGGTCATGTTATATGACTGCCCATTCTCGGGTACGTTACATGACTGCCCATTCTCGGGTCACATTATATGACTGCGCTTTCTCGGGTAACGTTATGTGACCGCCCATTCTCCGGTCACGTTATATGACCGCCCATTCTCGGGTCACGTTATGTGACCACCCATTCTCGGGTCACGTGATGTGACCGCCCATTCTCGGGTAACCTCATATGACCGCCTCTTCTCGGGTAACGTTATATGACCGCACGTTATATGACTGCCCATTCTCGGGTCATGTTATGTGACCGCCCATTCTCCGGTCACGTTAGGTGACTGCCCATTCTTGGTTAACATGTGACTGCCCATTCTCGGGTCACGTTATATGACTGCCCATTCTCGGGTAACGTTATGCGACCGCCCATTCTCCGGTCACGTTATGTGACTGCCCATTCTCGGGTAACGTTATTTGACTGCCCATTCTCGGGTCACGTTATATGACTGCCCGTTCTTGGGTAACGTTATGTGACCGCCCATTCTCCGGTCACGTTATGTGACTGCCCATTCTCGGGTCATGTTATATGACTGCCCATTCTCGGGTACGTTATATGACTGCCCATTCTCGGGTCACATTATATGACTGCGCTTTCTCGGGTAACGTTATGTGACCGCCCATTTTTGGGTACGTTATGTGACTGCCCATTCTCGGGTAACGTTATGTGACCGCCCATTCTCGGGTCATATTATGTGACCGCCCATTCTCGGGTCACGTTATATGACCGCCTATTCTCGGGTCACGTTATGTGACCACCCATTCTCGGGTCACGTGATGTGACCGCCCATTCTCGGGTAACCTCATATGACCGCCTCTTCTCGGGTAACGTTATATGACCGCACGTTATATGACTGCCCATTCTCGGGTCACGTTATATGACTGCCCATTCTCGGGTCACGTTATGTGACCGCCCATTCTCCGTTCACGTTATGTGACTGCCCATTCTCGGGTCATGTTATATGACTCCCCATGCTCGGGTACGTTATATGACTGCCCATTCTCGGGTCACAATATATGACTGCGCTTTCTCGGGTAACGTTATGTGACCGCCCATTCTCGGGTACGTTATGTGACTGCCCATTCTCGGGTAACGTTATGTGACCGCCCATTCTCAGGTAACGTTATGTGACTGAGCAGTCTCGGGAAACATATGACCACCCATTCTCGGGTCACGTTATGTGACGGCCTAGTCTCGGGTTACGTTATATGACCACCCATTCTCGGGTCACGTTATGTGACTGCCTAGTCTCAGGTCATGTTATGTGACCGCCCATTCTCGGGTCACGTTATGTGACCGCCCATTCTCGGGTAATGTTATGTGACTGCCCATTCTCGGGCCACGTTATGTGACCGACCATTCTCGGGTATGTTATGTGACCGCCCATTCTCGGGTCACGTTATGTGACCGCCCATTCTCGGGTAATGTTATGTGATTGTCCATTCTCGGGTAACGTTATATGACCGCACGTTATATGACCGCCCATTCTCGGGTCACGTTATATGACTGCCCATTCTCGGGTAACGTTGTGTGACTGCCCATTCTCGGGTAACGTTATGTGACCGCCCATTCTCGGGTAACGTTATGTGACCGCCCATTCTCGGGTCACGTTATGTGACCACCCATTCTCGGGTCACGTTATGTGACCGTCCATTCTCGGGTAACTTTATGTGACCGCCCATTCTCGGGTAACGTTATGTGACCGCCCATTCTCCGGTCACGTTATGTGACTGCCCATTCTCGGGTCATGTTATATGACTGCCCATTCTCGGGTACGTTATATGACTGCCCATTCTCGGGTCACGTTATATGACTGCGCTTTCTCGGGTAACGTTATGTGACCGCCCATTCTCGGGTACGTTATGTGACTGCCCATTCTCGGGTAACGTTATGTGACCGCCCATTCTCGGGTCATGTTATGTGACCGCCCATTCTCGGGTCACGTTATGTGACCACCCATTCTCGGGTCACGTGATGTGACCGCCCATTCTCGGGTAACCTCATATGACCGCCTCTTCTCGGGTAACGTTATATGACCGCACGTTATATGACCGCCCATTCTCGGGTGATGTTATATGATTGCCCATTCTCGGGTAACGTTATGTAAATGCCCATTCTCGGGTCACGTTATGTGACCGCCCATTCTCGGGTATGTTATGTGACCGCCCATTCTCGGGTAACGTTATGTGACCATCCATTCTCGGGTCACGTTATGTGACCGCCCATTCTCGGGTAATGTTATGTGATTGTCCATTCTCGGGTAACGTTATATGACCGCACGTTATATGACCGCCCATTCTCGGGTCACGTTATATGACTGCCCATTCTCGGGTCACGTTATAGGACTGCCCATTCTCGGGTCACGTAATCTGACCGCCCATTCTCGGGTCACGAAATGTGACCGGCCATTCTCGGTTCACGTTATGTGACCGCCCATTCTCGGGTAACGTTATGTGACCGCCCATTCTCTGGTAACGTTATGTGACCGCCCATTCTCCGGTCACGTTATGTGACTGCCCATTCTCGGGTCATGTTATATGACCGCCCATTCTCGGGTCACGTTATGTGACCGCCCATTCTCGGGTACGTTATATGACTGCCTAGTCTCAGGTCATGTTATGTGACCGCCCATTCTCGGGTAACCTCATATGACCGCCCATTCTCGGGTCACGTTATGTGACTGCCCATTCTCGGGTCATGTTATATGACTGCCCATTCTCGGGTACGTTATATGACTGCCTAGTCTCAGGTCATGTTATGTGACCGCCCATTCTCGGGTAACCTCATATGACCGCCCATTCTCGGGTAACGTTATGTGACCGCCCATTCTCAGGTAACGTTATGTGACTGAGCAGTCTCGGGAAACATATGACCACCCATTCTCGGGTCACGTTATGTGACCGCCCATTCTCGGGTATGTTATTTGACCGCCCATTCTCGGGTAACGTTATGTGACCGCCCATTCTCGGGTCACGTTATGTGACCGCCCATTCTCGGGTAATGTTATGTGATTGTCCATTCTCGGGTAACGTTATATGACCGCACGTTATATGACCGCCCATTCTCGGGTCACGTTATATGATTGCCCATTCTCGGGTAACGTTATGTGACTGCCCATTCTTGGGTAACGTTATGTGACCGCCCATTCTCGGGTAATGTTATGTGACTGCCCAATCTCGGGTAACGTTATGTGACCGCCCATTCTCGGGTCACGTTATGTGACCGCCCATTCTCGGGTAATGTTATGTGACCGCCCATTCTCGGGTCACGTTATGTGACCGCCCATTCTCGGGTAATGTTATGTGATTGTCCATTCTCGGGTAACGTTATATGACCGCACGTTATATGACCGCCCATTCTCGGGTCACGTTATATGATTGCCCATTCTCGGGTAACGTTATGTGACTGCCCATTCTCGGGTCACGTTATGTGACCGCCCATTCTCGGGTATGTTATGTGACCGCCCATTCTTGGGTAACGTTATGTGACCGCCCATTCTCGGGTAATGTTATGTGACTGCCCATTCTCGGGTAACGTTATGTGACTGCCCATTCTCGGGTATGTTATGTGACCGCCCATTCTCGGGTAACATTATGTGACCGCCCATTCTCGGGTCACGTTATGTGACCGCCCATTCTCAGGTAATGTTATGTGATTGTCCATTCTCGGGTAACGTTATATGACTGCACGTTATATGATCGCCCATTCTCGGGTCACGTTATATGACCGCCCATTCTCGGGTCACGTTATATGACCGCCTATTCTCGGGTCACGTTATGTGACCGCCCATTCTCGGGTCACGTTATGTGACCGCCCATTCTCGGGTCACATTATGTGACCGCCCATTCTCGGGTAACGTTATGTGACCGCCCATTCTCGGGTAACATTATGTGACCGCCCATTCTCCGGTCACGTTATGTGACTGCCCATTCTCGGGTCATGTTATATGACTGCCCATTCTCGGGTACGTTACATGACTGCCCATTCTCGGGTCACATTATATGACTGCGCTTTCTCGGGTAACGTTATGTGACCGCCCATTCTCCGGTCACGTTATATGACCGCCCATTCTCGGGTCACGTTATGTGACCACCCATTCTCGGGTCACGTGATGTGACCGCCCATTCTCGGGTAACCTCATATGACCGCCTCTTCTCGGGTAACGTTATATGACCGCACGTTATATGACTGCCCATTCTCGGGTCATGTTATGTGACCGCCCATTCTCCGGTCACGTTAGGTGACTGCCCATTCTTGGTTAACATGTGACTGCCCATTCTCGGGTCACGTTATATGACTGCCCATTCTCGGGTAACGTTATGCGACCGCCCATTCTCCGGTCACGTTATGTGACT
Source organism: Pristiophorus japonicus (assembly GCF_044704955.1). Taxonomy (NCBI): domain Eukaryota; kingdom Metazoa; phylum Chordata; class Chondrichthyes; family Pristiophoridae; genus Pristiophorus; species Pristiophorus japonicus. The sequence continues at coordinate 278,002 of NW_027253347.1, forward strand.
GCCCATTCTCGGGTAACGTTATTTGACTGCCCATTCTCGGGTCACGTTATATGACTGCCCGTTCTTGGGTAACGTTATGTGACCGCCCATTCTCCGGTCACGTTATGTGACTGCCCATTCTCGGGTCATGTTATATGACTGCCCATTCTCGGGTACGTTATATGACTGCCCATTCTCGGGTCACATTATATGACTGCGCTTTCTCGGGTAACGTTATGTGACCGCCCATTTTTGGGTACGTTATGTGACTGCCCATTCTCGGGTAACGTTATGTGACCGCCCATTCTCGGGTCATATTATGTGACCGCCCATTCTCGGGTCACGTTATATGACCGCCTATTCTCGGGTCACGTTATGTGACCACCCATTCTCGGGTCACGTGATGTGACCGCCCATTCTCGGGTAACCTCATATGACCGCCTCTTCTCGGGTAACGTTATATGACCGCACGTTATATGACTGCCCATTCTCGGGTCACGTTATATGACTGCCCATTCTCGGGTCACGTTATGTGACCGCCCATTCTCCGTTCACGTTATGTGACTGCCCATTCTCGGGTCATGTTATATGACTCCCCATGCTCGGGTACGTTATATGACTGCCCATTCTCGGGTCACAATATATGACTGCGCTTTCTCGGGTAACGTTATGTGACCGCCCATTCTCGGGTACGTTATGTGACTGCCCATTCTCGGGTAACGTTATGTGACCGCCCATTCTCAGGTAACGTTATGTGACTGAGCAGTCTCGGGAAACATATGACCACCCATTCTCGGGTCACGTTATGTGACGGCCTAGTCTCGGGTTACGTTATATGACCACCCATTCTCGGGTCACGTTATGTGACTGCCTAGTCTCAGGTCATGTTATGTGACCGCCCATTCTCGGGTCACGTTATGTGACCGCCCATTCTCGGGTAATGTTATGTGACTGCCCATTCTCGGGCCACGTTATGTGACCGACCATTCTCGGGTATGTTATGTGACCGCCCATTCTCGGGTCACGTTATGTGACCGCCCATTCTCGGGTAATGTTATGTGATTGTCCATTCTCGGGTAACGTTATATGACCGCACGTTATATGACCGCCCATTCTCGGGTCACGTTATATGACTGCCCATTCTCGGGTAACGTTGTGTGACTGCCCATTCTCGGGTAACGTTATGTGACCGCCCATTCTCGGGTAACGTTATGTGACCGCCCATTCTCGGGTCACGTTATGTGACCACCCATTCTCGGGTCACGTTATGTGACCGTCCATTCTCGGGTAACTTTATGTGACCGCCCATTCTCGGGTAACGTTATGTGACCGCCCATTCTCCGGTCACGTTATGTGACTGCCCATTCTCGGGTCATGTTATATGACTGCCCATTCTCGGGTACGTTATATGACTGCCCATTCTCGGGTCACGTTATATGACTGCGCTTTCTCGGGTAACGTTATGTGACCGCCCATTCTCGGGTACGTTATGTGACTGCCCATTCTCGGGTAACGTTATGTGACCGCCCATTCTCGGGTCATGTTATGTGACCGCCCATTCTCGGGTCACGTTATGTGACCACCCATTCTCGGGTCACGTGATGTGACCGCCCATTCTCGGGTAACCTCATATGACCGCCTCTTCTCGGGTAACGTTATATGACCGCACGTTATATGACCGCCCATTCTCGGGTGATGTTATATGATTGCCCATTCTCGGGTAACGTTATGTAAATGCCCATTCTCGGGTCACGTTATGTGACCGCCCATTCTCGGGTATGTTATGTGACCGCCCATTCTCGGGTAACGTTATGTGACCATCCATTCTCGGGTCACGTTATGTGACCGCCCATTCTCGGGTAATGTTATGTGATTGTCCATTCTCGGGTAACGTTATATGACCGCACGTTATATGACCGCCCATTCTCGGGTCACGTTATATGACTGCCCATTCTCGGGTCACGTTATAGGACTGCCCATTCTCGGGTCACGTAATCTGACCGCCCATTCTCGGGTCACGAAATGTGACCGGCCATTCTCGGTTCACGTTATGTGACCGCCCATTCTCGGGTAACGTTATGTGACCGCCCATTCTCTGGTAACGTTATGTGACCGCCCATTCTCCGGTCACGTTATGTGACTGCCCATTCTCGGGTCATGTTATATGACCGCCCATTCTCGGGTCACGTTATGTGACCGCCCATTCTCGGGTACGTTATATGACTGCCTAGTCTCAGGTCATGTTATGTGACCGCCCATTCTCGGGTAACCTCATATGACCGCCCATTCTCGGGTCACGTTATGTGACTGCCCATTCTCGGGTCATGTTATATGACTGCCCATTCTCGGGTACGTTATATGACTGCCTAGTCTCAGGTCATGTTATGTGACCGCCCATTCTCGGGTAACCTCATATGACCGCCCATTCTCGGGTAACGTTATGTGACCGCCCATTCTCAGGTAACGTTATGTGACTGAGCAGTCTCGGGAAACATATGACCACCCATTCTCGGGTCACGTTATGTGACGGCCTAGTCTCGGGTTACGTTATATGACCACCCATTCTCGGGTCACGTTATGTGACTGCCTAGTCTCAGGTCATGTTATGTGACCGCCCATTCTCGGGTCACGTTATGTGACCGCCCATTCTCGGGTAATGTTATGTGACTGCCCATTCTCGGGCCACGTTATGTGACCGACCATTCTCGGGTATGTTATGTGACCGCCCATTCTCGGGTCACGTTATGTGACCGCCCATTCTCGGGTAATGTTATGTGATTGTCCATTCTCGGGTAACGTTATATGACCGCACGTTATATGACCGCCCATTCTCGGGTCACGTTATATGACTGCCCATTCTCGGGTAACGTTGTGTGACTGCCCATTCTCGGGTAACGTTATGTGACCGCCCATTCTCGGGTAACGTTATGTGACCGCCCATTCTCGGGTCACGTTATGTGACCACCCATTCTCGGGTCACGTTATGTGACCGTCCATTCTCGGGTAACTTTATGTGACCGCCCATTCTCGGGTAACGTTATGTGACCGCCCATTCTCCGGTCACGTTATGTGACTGCCCATTCTCGGGTCATGTTATATGACTGCCCATTCTCGGGTACGTTATATGACTGCCCATTCTCGGGTCACGTTATATGACTGCGCTTTCTCGGGTAACGTTATGTGACCGCCCATTCTCGGGTACGTTATGTGACTGCCCATTCTCGGGTAACGTTATGTGACCGCCCATTCTCGGGTCATGTTATGTGACCGCCCATTCTCGGGTCACGTTATGTGACCACCCATTCTCGGGTCACGTGATGTGACCGCCCATTCTCGGGTAACCTCATATGACCGCCTCTTCTCGGGTAACGTTATATGACCGCACGTTATATGACCGCCCATTCTCGGGTGATGTTATATGATTGCCCATTCTCGGGTAACGTTATGTAAATGCCCATTCTCGGGTCACGTTATGTGACCGCCCATTCTCGGGTATGTTATGTGACCGCCCATTCTCGGGTAACGTTATGTGACCATCCATTCTCGGGTCACGTTATGTGACCGCCCATTCTCGGGTAATGTTATGTGATTGTCCATTCTCGGGTAACGTTATATGACCGCACGTTATATGACCGCCCATTCTCGGGTCACGTTATATGACTGCCCATTCTCGGGTCACGTTATAGGACTGCCCATTCTCGGGTCACGTAATCTGACCGCCCATTCTCGGGTCACGAAATGTGACCGGCCATTCTCGGTTCACGTTATGTGACCGCCCATTCTCGGGTAACGTTATGTGACCGCCCATTCTCTGGTAACGTTATGTGACCGCCCATTCTCCGGTCACGTTATGTGACTGCCCATTCTCGGGTCATGTTATATGACCGCCCATTCTCGGGTCACGTTATGTGACCGCCCATTCTCGGGTACGTTATATGACTGCCTAGTCTCAGGTCATGTTATGTGACCGCCCATTCTCGGGTAACCTCATATGACCGCCCATTCTCGGGTCACGTTATGTGACTGCCCATTCTCGGGTCATGTTATATGACTGCCCATTCTCGGGTACGTTATATGACTGCCTAGTCTCAGGTCATGTTATGTGACCGCCCATTCTCGGGTAACCTCATATGACCGCCCATTCTCGGGTCACGTTATATGACCGCCTAGTCTCGGGTCACGTTATATGACCACCCATTCTCGGGTCACGTTATGTGACTGCCTAGTCTCAGGTCATGTTATGTGACCGCCCATTCTCGGGTAACCTCATATGAACGCCTCTTCTCGGGTAACGTTATATGACCGCACGTTATATGACCGCCCATTCTCGGGTGACGTTATATGATTGCCCATTCTCGGGTAACGTTATGTAAATGCCCATTCTCGGGTCACGTTATTTGACCGCCCATTCTCGGGTAATGTTATGTGACTGCCAATTCTCGGGTAACGTTATTTGACCGCCCATTCTCGGGTATGTTATGTGACTGCCCATTCTCGGGTAACGTTATGTTACCGCCCATTCTCGGGTCACGTTATGTGACCGCCCATTCTCGGGTAATGTTATGTGATTGTCCATTCTCGGGTAACGTTATATGACCGCACGTTATATGACCGCCCATTCTCAGGTCACGTTATATGACTGCCCATTCTCGGGTCACGTTATTTGACTGCCCATTCTCGGGTCACGTAATGTGACCGCCCATTCTCGGGTAACGTTATGTGACCGCCCATTCTCAGGTAATGTTATCTGACCGCCCATTCTCGGGTAACGTTATGTGACCGACCATTCTCGGGTAATGTTATGTGACCGCCCATTCTCGGGTAACGTTATTTGACCGCCCATTCTCGGGTTACGTGATGTGACCGCCTAGTCTCGGGTCATGTTATGTGACCGCCCATTCTCGGGTAACGTTATGTGACTGCCCATTCTCAGGTAACGTTATGTGACTGAGCAGTCTCGGGAAACATTATATGACCACCCATTCTCGGGTCACGTTATGTGACGGCCTAGTCTCGGGTTACGTTATATGACCACCCATTCTCGGGTCACGTTATGTGACTGCCTAGTCTCAGGTCATGTTATGTGACTTCCCATTCTCGGGTCACGTTATGTGACCGCCCATTCTCGGGTAATGTTATGTGACTGCCCATTCTCGGGTCACGTTATGTGACCGCCCATTCTCGGGTATGTTATTTGACCGCCCATTCACGGGTAACGTTATGTGACCGCCCATTCTCGGGTCACGTTATGTGACCGCCCATTCTCGGGTAATGTTATGTGATTGTCCATTCTCGGGTAACGTTATATGACCGCACGTTATATGACCGCCCATTCTCGGGTCACGTTATATGATTGCCCATTCTCGGGTAACGTTATGTTACTGCCCATTCTTGGGTAACGTTATGTGACCGCCCATTCTCGGGTAATGTTATGTGAGTGCCCATTCTCGGGTAACGTTATGTGACCGCCCATTCTCGGGTATGTTATGTGACCGCCCATTCTCGGGTAACATTATGTGACCGCCCATTCTCGGGTAATGTTATGTGATTGTCCATTCTCGGGTAACGTTATATGACCGCACGTTATATGACCGCCCATTCTCGGGTCACGTTATATGACTGCCCATTCTCGGGTCACGTTATGTGACCACCCATTCTCGGGTCACGTGATGTGACCGCCCATTCTCGGGTAACCTCATATGACCGCCTCTTCTCGGGTAACGTTATATGACCGCACGTTATATGACCGCCCATTCTCGGGTGACGTTATATGATTGTCCATTCTCGGGTAACGTTATGTGACTGCCCATTCTCGGGTCACGTTATGTGACCGCCCATTCTCGGGTATGTTATGTGACCGCCCATTCTTGGGTAACGTTATGTGACCGCCCATTCTCGGGTAATGTTATGTGACTGCCAATTCTCGGGTAATGTTATTTGACCGCCCATTCTCGGGTATGTTATGTGACCGCCCATTCTCGGGTAATGTTATGTGACTGCCAATTCTCGGGTAATGTTATTTGACCGCCCATTCTCGGGTAACGTTATCTGACCGCCCATTCTCGGGTAACGTTATCTGACCGACCATTCTCGGTTAACGTTATTTGACCGCCCATTCTCGGGTTACGTGATGTGACCGCCTAGTCTCGGGTATGTTATGTGACCGGCCATTCTCGGGTCACGTTATGTGACCGACCATTCTCGGGTATGTTATGTGACCGGCCATTCTCGGGTCACGTTATGTGACCGTCCATTCTCGGGTAATGTTATGTGATTGTCCATTCTCGGGTAACGTTATATGACCGCACGTTATATGACCGCCCATTCTCGGGTCACGTTATATGATTGCCCATTCTCGGGTAACGTTGTGTGACTGCCCATTCTCGGGTAACGTTATGTGACCGCCCATTCTCGGGTAACGTTATGTGACCGCCCATTCTCGGGTAATGTTACGTGATTGTCCATTCTCGGGTAACGTTATATGACCGCACGTTATATGACCGCCCATTCTCGGGTCACGTTATATGACTGCCCATTCTCGGGTCACGTTATATGACTGCCCATTCTCGGGTCACGTAATGTGACCGCCCATTCTCGGGTCACGTTATGTGACCGCCCATTCTCGGGTCACGTTATGTGACCGTCCATTCTCGGGTAACTTTATGTGACCGCCCATTCTCGGGTAACGTTATGTGACCGCCCATTCTCCGGTCACGTTATGTGACTGCCCATTCTCGGGTCATGTTATATGACTGCCCATTCTCGGGTACGTTATATGACTGCCCATTCTCGGGTCACGTTATATGACTGCACTTTCTCGGGTAACGTTATGTGACCGCCCATTCTCGGGTACGTTATGTGACTGCCCATTCTCGGGTAACGTTATGTGACCGCCCATTCTCGGGTCATGTTATGTGACCGCCCATTCTCGGGTCACGTTATGTGACCACCCATTCTCGGGTCACGTGATGTGACCGCCCATTCTCGGGTAACCTCATATGACCGCCTCTTCTCGGGTAACGTTATATGACCGCACGTTATATGACCGCCCATTCTCGGGTGATGTTATATGATTGCCCATTCTCGGGTAACGTTATGTAAATGCCCATTCTCGGGTCACGTTATGTGACCGCCCATTCTCGGGTATGTTATGTGACCGCCCATTCTTGGGTAACGTTATTTGACCGCCCATTCTCGGGTAATGTTTTGTGACTGCCAATTCTCGGGTAACGTTATTTGACCGCCCATTCTCGGGTATGTTATATGACCGCCCATTCTCGGGTAACGTTATGTGACCGCCCATTCTCGGGTCACGTTATGTGACCGCCCATTCTCGGGTAATGTTATGTGATTGTCCATTCTCGGGTAACGTTATATGACCGCATGTTATATGACCGCCCATTCTCGGGTCACGTTATATGACTGCCCATTCTCGGGTCACGTTATTTGACTGCCCATTCTCGGGTCACGTAATGTGACCGCCCATTCTCGGGTCACGTTATGTGACCGCCCATTCTCGGGTCACGTTATGTGACCGCCCATTCTCGGGTCACGTTATGTGACCGTCCATTCTCGGGTAACTTTATGTGACCGCCCATTCTCGGGTAACGTTATGTGACCGCCCATTCTCCGGTCACGTTATGTGACTGCCCATTCTCGGGTCATGTTATATGACTGCCCATTCTCGGGTACGTTATATGACTGCCCATTCTCGGGTCACGTTATATGACTGCACTTTCTCGGGTAACGTTATGTGACCGCCCATTCTCGGGTACGTTATGTGACTGCCCATTCTCGGGTAACGTTATGTGACCGCCCATTCTCGGGTCATGTTATGTGACCGCCCATTCTCGGGTCACGTTATGTGACCACCCATTCTCGGGTCACGTGATGTGACCGCCCATTCTCGGGTAACCTCATATGACCGCCTCTTCTCGGGTAACGTTATATGACCGCACGTTATATGACCGCCCATTCTCGGGTGATGTTATATGATTGCCCATTCTCGGGTAACGTTATGTAAATGCCCATTCTCGGGTCACGTTATGTGACCGCCCATTCTCGGGTATGTTATGTGACCGCCCATTCTTGGGTAACGTTATTTGACCGCCCATTCTCGGGTAATGTTTTGTGACTGCCAATTCTCGGGTAACGTTATTTGACCGCCCATTCTCGGGTATGTTATATGACCGCCCATTCTCGGGTAACGTTATGTGACCGCCCATTCTCGGGTCACGTTATGTGACCGCCCATTCTCGGGTAATGTTATGTGATTGTCCATTCTCGGGTAACGTTATATGACCGCATGTTATATGACCGCCCATTCTCGGGTCACGTTATATGACTGCCCATTCTCGGGTCACGTTATTTGACTGCCCATTCTCGGGTCACGTAATGTGACCGCCCATTCTCGGGTAACGTTATGTGACCGCCCATTCTCAGGTAATGTTATCTGACCGCCCATTCTCGGGTAACGTTATGTGACCGACCATTCTCGGGTAATGTTATGTGACCGCCCATTCTCGGGTAACGTTATTTGACCGCCCATTCTCGGGTTACGTGATGTGACCGCCTAGTCTCGGGTCATGTTATGTGACCGCCCATTCTCGGGTAACGTTATGTGACTGCCCATTCTCAGGTAACGTTATGTGACTGAGCAGTCTCGGGAAACATTATATGACCACCCATTCTCGGGTCACGTTATGTGACGGCCTAGTCTCGGGTTACGTTATATGACCACCCATTCTCGGGTCACGTTATGTGACCGCCCATTCTCGGGTCACGTTATTTGACCGCCCATTCTCGGGTAACGTTATGTGACCGCCCATTCTCGGGTCACGTTATGTGACCGCCCATTCTCGGGTAATGTTATGTGATTGTCCATTCTCGGGTAACGTTATATGACCGCACGTTATATGACCGCCCATTCTCGGGTCACGTTATATGATTGCCCATTCTCGGGTAACGTTGTGTGACTGCCCATTCTCGGGTAACGTTATGTGACCGCCCATTCTCGGGTAACGTTATGTGACCGCCCATTCTCGGGTCACGTTATGTGACCGCCCATTCTCGGGTAATGTTATGTGATTGTCCATTCTCGGGTAACGTTATATGACCGCACGTTATATGACCGCCCATTCTCGGGTCACGTTATATGACTGCCCATTCTCGGGTCACGTTATATGACTGCCCATTCTCGGGTCACGTAATGTGACCGCCCATTCTCGGGTCACGTTATGTGACCGCCCATTCTCGGGTCACGTTATGTGACCGTCCATTCTCGGGTAACTTTATGTGACCGCCCATTCTCGGGTAACGTTATGTGACCGCCCATTCTCCGGTCACGTTATGTGACTGCCCATTCTCGGGTCATGTTATATGACTGCCCATTCTCGGGTACGTTATATGACTGCCCATTCTCGGGTCACGTTATATGACTGCGCTTTCTCGGGTAACGTTATGTGACCGCACATTCTCGGGTACGTTATGTGACTGCCCATTCTCGGGTAACGTTATGTGACCGCCCATTCTCGTGTCATGTTATGTGACCGCCCATTCTCGGGTCACGTTATGTGACCACCCATTCTCGGGTCACGTGATGTGACCGCCCATTCTCGGGTAACCTCATATGACCGCCTCTTCTCGGGTAACGATATATGACCGCACGTTATATGACCGCCCATTCTCGGGTGATGTTATATGATTGCCCATTCTCGGGTAACGTTATGTAAATGCCCATTCTCGGGTCACGTTATGTGACCGCCCATTCTCCGGTATGTTATGTGACCGCCCATTCTCGGGTAACGTTATGTGACCGCCCATTCTCGGGTCACATTATGTGACCGCCCATTCTCGGGTAATGTTATGTGATTGTCCATTCTCGGGTAACGTTATATGACCGCACGTTATATGACTGCCCATTCTCGGGTCACGTTATATGACTGCCCATTCTCGGGTCACGTTATAGGACTGCCCATTCTCGGGTCACGTAATCTGACCGCCCATTCTCGGGTCACGAAATGTGACCGCCCATTCTCGGGTCACGTTATGTGACCGGCCATTCTCGGGTCACGTTATGTGACCGCCCATTCTCGGGTAACGTTATGTGACCGCCCATTCTCGGGTAACGTTACGTGACCGCCCATTCTCCGGTCACGTTATGTGACTGCCCATTCTCGGGTCATGTTATATGACTGCCCATTCTCGGGTACGTTATATGACTGCCCATTCTCGGGTCACGTTATGTGACCGCCTAGTCTCGGGTCACGTTATATGACCACCCATTCTCGGGTCACGTTATGTGACTGCCTAGTCTCAGGTCATGTCATGTGACCGCCCATTCTCGGGTAACCTCATATGACCGCCTCTTCTCGGGTAACGTTATATGACCGCACGTTATATGACCGCCCATTCTCGGGTGACGTTATATGATTGCCCATTCTCGGGTAACGTTATGTAAATGCCCATTCTCGGGTCACGTTATGTGACCGCCCATTCTCGGGTATGTTATGTGACCGCCCATTCTTGTGTAACGTTATGTGACCGCCCATTCTCGGGTAATGTTATGTGACTGCCAATTCTCGGGTAACGTTATTTGACCGCCCATTCTCGGGTATGTTATGTGACTGCCCATTCTCGGGTAACGTTATGTGACCGCCCATTCTCGGGTCACGTTATGTGACCGCCCATTCTCGGGTAATGTTATGTGATTGTCCATTCTCGGGAAACGTTATATGACCGCACGTTATATGACCGCCCATTCTCGGGTCACGTTATATGACTGCCCATTCTCGGGTCACGTTATTTGACTGCCCATTCTCGGGTCACGTAATGTGACCGCCCATTCTCGGGTAACGTTATATGACCGCCCATTCTCGGGTAATGTTATCTGACCGCCCATTCTCGGGTAACGTTATGTGACCGCCCATTCTCGGGTAACGTTATGTGACCGCCCATTCTCGGGTAACGTTATTTGACCGCCCATTCTCGGGTTACGTGATGTGACCGCCTAGTCTCGGGTCATGTTATGTGACCGCCCATTCTCGGGTAACGTTATGTGACTGCCCATTCTCAGGTAACGTTATGTGACTGAGCAGTCTCGGGAAACATATGACCACCCATTCTCGGGTCACGTTATGTGACGGCCTAGTCTCGGGTTACGTTATATGACCACCCATTCTCGGGTCACGTTATGTGACTGCCTAGTCTCAGGTCATGTTATGTGACCGCCCATTCTCGGGTCACGTTATGTGACCGCCCATTCTCGGGTAATGTTATGTGATTGTCCATTCTCGGGTAACGTTATATGACCGCACGTTATATGACCGCCCATTCTCGGGTCACGTTATATGATTGCCCATTCTCGGGTAACGTTGTGTGACTGCCCATTCTCGGGTAACGTTATGTGACTGCCTAGTCTCAGGTCATGTTATGTGACCGCCCATTCTCGGGTCACGTTATGTGACCGCCCATTCTCGGGTAATGTTATGTGACTGACCATTCTCGGGTCACGTTATGTGACCGACCATTCTCGGGTATGTTATGTGACCGCCCATTCTCGGGTCACGTTATGTGACCGTCCATTCTCGGGTAATGTTATGTGATTGTCCATTCTCGGGTAACGTTATATGACCGCACGTTATATGACCGCCCATTCTCGGGTCACGTTATATGATTGCCCATTCTCGGGTAACGTTGTGTGACTGCCCATTCTCGGGTAACGTTATGTGACCGCCCATTCTCGGGTAACGTTATGTGACCGCCCATTCTCGGGTAATGTTACGTGATTGTCCATTCTCGGGTAACGTTATATGACCGCACGTTATATGACCGCCCATTCTCGGGTCACGTTATATGACTGCCCATTCTCGGGTCACGTTATATGACTGCCCATTCTCGGGTCACGTAATGTGACCGCCCATTCTCGGGTCACGTTATGTGACCGCCCATACTCGGGTCACGTTATGTGACCGCCCATTCTCGGGTCACGTTATGTGACCATCCATTCTCGGGTAACTTTATGTGACCGCCCATTCTCGGGTAACGTTGTGTGACCGCCCATTCTCCGGTCACGTTATGTGACTGCCCATTCTCGGGTCATGTTATATGACTGCCCATTCTCGGGTACGTTATATGACTGCCCATTCTCGGGTCACGTTATATGACTGCGCTTTCTCGGGTAACGTTATGTGACCGCCCATTCTCGGGTACGTTATGTGACTGCCCATTCTCGGGTAACGTTATGTGACCGCCCATTCTCGGGTCATGTTATGTGACCGCCCATTCTCGGGTCACGTTATGTGACCACCCATTCTCGGGTCACGTGATGTGACCGCCCATTCTCGGGTAACCTCATATGACCGCCTCTTCTCGTGTAACGTTATATGACCGCACGTTATATGACCGCCCATTCTCGGGTGATGTTATATGATTGCCCATTCTCGGGTAACGTTATGTAAATGCCCATTCTCGGGTCACGTTATGTGACCGCCCATTCTCGGGTATGTTATGTGACCGCCCATTCTTGGGTAACGTTATTTGACCGCCCATTCTCGGGTAATGTTATGTGACTGCCAATTCTCGGGTAACGCTATTTGACCGCCCATTCTCGGGTATGTTATATGACCGCCCATTCTCGGGTAACGTTATGTGACCGCCCATTCTCGGGTCACGTTATGTGACCGCCCATTCTCGGGTAATGTTATGTGATTGTCCATTCTCGGGTAACGTTATATGACCGCACGCTATATGACCGCCCATTCTCGGGTCACGTTATATGACTGCCCATTCTCGGGTCACGTTATTTGACTGCCCATTCTCGGGTCACGTAATGTGACCGCCCATTCTCGGGTCACGTTATGTGACCGCCCATTCTCGGGTAACGTTATGTGACCGCCCATTCTCGGGTAACGTTATCTGACCGCCCATTCTCAGGTAACGTTATCTGACCGCCCATTCTCGGGTAACGTTATGTGACCGCCCATTCTCGGGTAACGTTATTTGACCGCCCATTCTCGGGTTACGTGATGTGACTGCCCATTCTCGGGTAACGTTATGTGACCGCCCATTCTCGGGTAACGTTATTTGACCGCCCATTCTCGGGTTACGTGATGTGACCGCCTAGTCTCGGGTCATGTTATGTGACCGCCCATTCTCGGGTAACGTTATGTGACTGCCCATTCTCAGGTAACGTTATGTGACTGAGCAGTCTCGGGAAACATTATATGACCACCCATTCTCGGGTCACGTGATGTGACGGCCTAGTCTCGGGTTATGTTATATGACCACCCATTCTCGGGTCACGTTATGTGACTGCCTAGTCTCAGGTCATGTTATGTGACTTCCCATTCTCGGGTCACGTTATGTGACCGCCCATTCTCGGGTCACGTTATGTGACCGCCCATTCTCGGGTAATGTTATGTGACTGCCCATTCTCGGGTCACGTTATGTGACCACCCATTCTCGGGTATGTTATTTGACCGCCCATTCTCGGGTAACGTTATGTGACCGCCCATTCTCGGGTCACGTTATGTGACCGCCCATTCTCGGGTAATGTTATGTGATTGTCCATTCTCGGGTAACGTTATATGACCGCACGTTATATGACCGGCCATTCTCGGGTCACGTTATATGATTGCCCATTCTCGGGTAACGTTATGTGACTGCCCATTCTTGGGTAACGTTATGTGACCGCCCATTCTCGGGTAATGTTATGTGACTGCCCATTCTCGGGTAACGTTATGTGACCGCCCATTCTCGGGTATGTTATGTGACCGCCCATTCTCGGGTAACGTTATGTGACCGCCCATTCTCGGGTCACGTTATGTGACCGTCCATTCTCGGGTAATGTTATGTGATTGTCCATTCTCTGGTAACGTTATATGACCGCACGTTATATGACCGCCCATTCTCGGGTCACGTTATATGACCGCCCATTCTCGGGTCACGTTATATGATTGCCCATTCTCGGGTAACGTTATGTGACTGCCCATTCTTGGGTAACGTTATGTGACCGCCCATTCTCGGGTGACGTTATATGATTGTCCATTCTCGGGTAACGTTATGTGACTGCCCATTCTCGGGTCACGTTATGTGACCGCCCATTCTCGGGTATGTTATGTGACCGCCCATTCTTGGGTAACGTTATGTGACCGCCCATTCTCGGGTAATGTTATGTGACTGCCAATTCTCGGGTAATGTTATTTGACCGCCCATTCTCGGGTATGTTATGTGACCGCCCATTCTCGGGTAACGTTATGTGACCGCCCATTCTCGGGTAATGTTATCTGACCGCCCATTCTCGGGTAATGTTATGTGACCGCCCATTCTCGGGTAACGTTATGTGACCGCCCATTCTCGGGTAACGTTATTTGACCGCCCATTCTCGGGTTACGTGATGTGACCGCCTAGTCTCGGGTCATGTTATGTGACCGCCCATTCTCGGGTAACGTTATGTGACTGCCCATTCTCAGGTAACGTTATGTGACTGAGCAGTCTCGGGAAACATTATATGACCACCCATTCTCGGGTCACGTTATGTGACCGCCTAGTCTTGGGTCACGTTATATGACCACCCATTCTCGGGTCACGTTATGTGACTGCCTAGTCTCAGGTCATGTTATGTGACCGCCCATTCTCGGGTCACGTTATGTGACCACCCATTCTCGGGTCACGTTATGTGACCGCCCATTCTCGGGTAATGTTATGTGACTGCCCATTCTCGGGTCACGTTATGTGACCGCCCATTCTCGGGTCACGTTATGTGACCGCCCATTCTCGGGTCACGTTATGTGACCGCCCATTCTCGGGTAATGTTATGTGATTGTCCATTCTCGGGTAACGTTATATGACCGCACGTTATATGACCGCCCATTCTCGGGTCACGTTATATGATTGCCCATTCTCGGGTAACGTTATGTGACTGCCCATTTTCGGGTCACGTTATGTGACCGCCCATTCTCGGGTATGTTATGTGACCGCCCATTCTTGGGTAACGTTATGTGACCGCCCATTCTCGGGTAATGTTATGTTACTGCCCATTCTCGGGTAACGTTATGTGACCGCCCATTCTCGGGTAACATTATTTGACTGCCCATTCTTGGGTCACGTGATGTGACTGCCCATTCTCGGGTCACGTGATGTGACCGACTAGTCTCAGGTCACGTTATGCGAGCGCCCATTCTCGGGTAACTTTATGTTAACGCCCATTCTCGGGTAACATTATTTGACTGCCCATTCTCGGGGCACGTGATATGACTGCCTAGTCTCGGGTCACATTATGTGACCACCCATTTTGGGTCTGTGAGGTGTAGAGGGGCCGGGGTCTATGAGGGATAGAGGGGCCGGGGTCTGTGAGGGGGACAGGGCCCTGGGTCTGATGGTGGGAGAGGGAGAATACCCTGAGTCTTTTTCTGTCTCCTGTGCCCAAGCCCCGGAGGGCCCCACTTTAATTCTGCATAATTGAACCACGAAACAGAATATTTGTCTGTTACTCGCTAACATTATGATTTTATCCGGTAGTTTTTTCAGAGCATGTCCATCAGGAGGACTCTGCCACTCAACACGTTGTGGCCAGCAGATATTCCACTGTGTTTCTGGCTGGATACAGCGGTTCGACACCTGCAGCAGGAACTTCGGTCCGATGGTCTGTTTTGCGACCTACCCTTAAAATACTTATTTCGCTCCATGTGCTGGGCTCGCCTGATGTTCATATCGAAGAGTATTACAGACACAGAATCAATTACCATCAAAAGAATGGCACTATCGAGCTGAAGAAGGCAGATCTGGCCGACAGTGGCATTTATGAGACCATCTTAACATTCGATCCTGACCACAAGAGATTGTTTAATATAATCCTGCTAGTTC
Organism: Pristiophorus japonicus; assembly: GCF_044704955.1. Taxonomy (NCBI): domain Eukaryota; kingdom Metazoa; phylum Chordata; class Chondrichthyes; family Pristiophoridae; genus Pristiophorus; species Pristiophorus japonicus. The sequence goes on from NW_027253347.1 coordinate 293,845, forward strand.
AAGGTAAGGTAACTGATCTCTGTTCTACCACATGTGGGAAACACCATTCTGTCCCTCCATGCCTGACATTAGTTAAAAGCTTGTTCTCACTTTCAGTCTGTCTGCCTCTCCCTCCCTGTCTCCGTCTCTCTCTCCCTCACTCTCTCCATCTCTCTCTCTCTCCCTCACTGTCTCCGTCTCTCTCTCCCTCACTCTCTCCGTCTCTCTCTCTCTCACTTTCTCCGTCTCTCTCTCTTCCTCACTGTCTCTCTCTCTCTCTCCCTCACTGTCTCGGTCTCTCTCTCCCTCACTGTCTCCGTCTCTCTCTCCCTCAGTCTCGTCGTCTCTCTCTCTCTTCCTCACTGTCTCTCTCTCTCTCTCCCTCACTGTCTCTCTCTCTCTCTCCCTCACTCTCTCAATCTCACTCTCTCCCTCACTGTCATGTATGTAACCACAATGCAACCCCACTGTATTACTGTATACACTCAACCTAGATGCACACCTTGACCACAAGGGGTGAACTTGTGGGAGACACTCCTTACCTGATCACACAGGTATTAAAAAGGGAGGTCCCACACAGGGTCATCGTCTTTGGAGTCCAGTGAATAAAGAGTTATGGTCACAGAGTGGCCTTGTCCACAGAATGTGCCTCGTGTTGTTTCTTACTGTAGAGTTATGACTTTACATTGGCGACGAGAAACGGGAATTCACGACCCACGAGAATGGCCACCGGTAGCACAGAGGAACGGTACTGTGTTGGGGAAGACTGGGACGATTTTGTCGAGAGGCTTCAGCAAAGCTTTGTTACTAAAGACTGGCTGGGGGATGCAGCGACCGACAAGCGACGGGCTCATCTCCTGACCAGCTGCGGGTCAAAGACTTACGCGCTCATGAAGGACTTACCGGCACCGAAAAGCCACCGGGCAAAACCTTTGAAGAACTTAGCAAATTGATCGGGGAGCACCTCAAACCGGCGAGTAGCATACATATGGCCCGACACAGATTCTACACCCACCGACGTCAGGAAGGACAGAGCATACCGGACTTCGTAGTGGACCTCCGGCGTTTGGCCAGCCTCTGTAAGTTCACAGACACCTGCAGGGGGGAGATGCTAAGGGGACTTCTTTATCGAGGGCATCGGTCATGCGGGAATTTTCCGCAAATTCATTGAGACCAAGGATTTGACCTTGGAAGCGGCGGCGTTGACAGCTCAAACTTTCATGGCGGGGGAGGAAGAGACAAAAATAATATACGCGCCCAATTCTGCCTCTAACACGGTGATGGATCAGGGAGTCAATATCATCAACGCGACTCAGAGCTCCGCAGGCAGGCAGGGGCAGTCCGACACTCCCCAGGCAGCAATAGACCCCAGAGTAGGACTTCAACAGAGACAATGGCAGGCTGAACGGACATTCACGCCATCACAGTGGACAATGCGGCCCGGGATGGGGCCATTGACACCCACTAATAGGGTACTTAAGAGCAGTCAAAGGGACAGTCAGCGCGGAATGCCTGGCCATAGTCCCTTTGTCCCCAACAATGGAAACTTTAACTCATGCTGGATGTGTGGGGGAAAACACCCAGCTAGATCTTGCAGATGTCAACAGTTTGTCTGCAGGAACTACAATCTCAGTGGCCACTTAGCTCGAATGTGCAGGAAGTCTGTAACCAGACTAATATATGAGGCGGATGGACCAGAAGAGGGTTCTTTGAGGCAGGATGAGTTTTGGGGCAAATCGATGAACGCCGAGGTTCAGTGGGTCCATGTGGCGAACATTCACAGTTCATACACCAGAATACCACCAATGATGATGAGGGTTTTATTAAACGGTATCCCAATACGCATGGAGCTGGACACTGGGGCCAGCCAGTCACTCATGGGTGTTCAGCAATTTGAGAAGCTATGGCCACTTAAAGCCACCCAAATTAGCACATATTGAGACACAATTATGGACTTACACTAAAGAAATCATTCCGGTGCTAGGCAGTGCAATGTTGGTTGTCACACACAATGGGTTAGTGAATCGGCTGCCGCTCTGGATTGTCCCGGGCAATGGTCCCGCACTGTTGGGGAGGAACTGGTTAGCCGAGATGAACTGGAAATGGGGGGATGTTCACGCAATGTCATCTGTGGAGCGAAATTTGTGCTTACAAGTCCTAACAACAATTCGATTCACTATTCCAACCTGGCGTCGGGACTTTCAAAGACACTAAAATAGTGATACATATCACCCCGGACGCCAGGCCAGTGCACCACAAAGCCAGAGTGGTGCCGTATGTTATGCGGGAAAAGATCGAGAGCGAATTGGACCGGCTGTTGAGAGAGGGCATCATCTCGCCTGTTGAATTCAGCGACTGGGCGAGCCCCATCGTTCCCGTCCCAAAAGTGGATGGCTCTGTCAGGATCTGTGATGACTACAAGGCCACCATCAATCGGGTGTCCCTACAAGATCAATACCCGCTCCCGAGAGCGGGGGACCTCTTCGCCACGCTGGCAGGCGGCAAGCTGTTCACCAAGTTGGACCTCACTTCAGCCTATCTGACCCAGGAACTATCCGATGAATCTAAACTACTGACCACCATCACCACGCACAAGGGACTGTTTGCGTATAACAGATGCCCGTTTAGCATTCGATCAGCGGCCGTGATTTTTCAACATGGAAAGCCTTCTTAAATCCATTCCTGGAACGATCGTATTCCAGGACGTCATCCTCATCACGGGTCGAGACACCAAGGAACATCTCCACAACCTGGAGGAGGTGCTACGCTGACTGGACCGGGTAGGCCTGTGACTCAAGAAGTCTAAATGTGTGTTCTTAGCTCCTGAGGTTGAGTTTCTGGGCAGGAGGGTTGCTGCAGATGGGATTGGGCCCACCGAATCCAAAACAGAGGTGATTCGACGAGCACCCAGGCCCTGCAACACATTGGAGCTGCGTTCATTCCTGGGACTGTTGAACTAATTCGGGAACTTTCTGCCGAACTTGAGCATGTTTTTGGAGCCACTACACGTGCTCCTGTGTAAGGGTTGTGATTGGTTTTGGGGGGACTGTCAGGAACGGGCGCGAAACCTACTTTGTTCCAACAAGTTGTTGACCCTGTATGACCCCTGTAAAAACTTGGTTCTGACATGTGATGCATCGTCCTATGGGGTTGGGTGCGTGTTGCAGCAGGGCAATGCTGAGGGTCAGCTACAACCTGTGGCTTATGCCTCCAGGTCGCTCTCTCAAGCAGAACGGGGCTATGGGATGGTTGAGAAGGAAGCGCTCGCATGTGTCTATGGTGTAAACAAAATGCATCAGTACCTCTTTGGTAGGAAGTTTGAGTTAGAGACGGACCACAAGCCATTAACATCCCTGTTGTCAGTCAGCAAGGCTGTCAATGCCAACACATCAGCTCACATACAGCGATGGGCTCTCACGCTGGCTGCTTATGACTACTCCATCCCACCGGCCCAGCACTGAAAATTGTGCTGACGTGCTCAGCAGGCTTCCACTGGCCGCCACTGAGGGGGCAGAGGAGCAAAGCACCGAGATGGTCATGGCTGTCGATGCCTTTGACAGAGCAGGCTCCCCATCACAGCCCACCAGATCAAAATCTGGACAAACAGAGATCCCCTCCTGTAAAGTCCTTACTCTGCAGCATGAAACCACACGAGGCACATTCCAGGGACAAGGTCACTCTGTGACTTTAGCTCTTTATTACAGCACTCCAGAAGTGATGACCCTGTGGGACCTCCATTTTTATACCTGTGTAATCAGGTAAGGAGTGTCTCCCACAAGTTCACCCCTAGTGGTGAAGGTGTGCATCTAGGTTGAGTGTATACAGTAATACAGTGATGTTACATTGTGGTTACATACATGACATCACCTCCCCCCCCCCCCCCCAACGTCTGATTGGGATCACAGGTTTGGTCTTTCAGGTGGTCTACACTCCCTCGTGGAGCGCCGCAGTTGGGGCTCTGGTTGTTGGACACTGACCTGAGTGTCTGTCACCTGTGGTGATTCCGGCCTGTCCGGGCTGACCGCAGGGACTGTGCATTCTTCTGATTGCTCTTGTTGCTCATTCACTGGCAGTGTGGTGAGCTCCATCTCATGGTCTTCTTCAGGTTCCTCCGTGTCCATGCTGAACCTTTTTTTTACTTGGTCCAGATGTTTACGGCATATCTGACCATTGTTGAGTTTTACCACGATAAACCTATTCCCCTCTTTGTCAATTACAGTGCCCTCAAGCCATTTGGGCCCCATGGTGTGATTGAGGACGAATACAGGATCATTTATTTCTATACATCTTCCCCTCGAATTACGGTCATGGTACTCGTTTTGTGCCTTACGCTTGCCCTCAACTATGTTGGTCAGGACTGGGTGGATTAGGGACAACCGAGTTTTGAGTGTCCGTTTCATTAGTAGCTCTGCGGGCGGGACCCCCGTGAGCGAGTGCGGGTGGGATCTATAGGCCAGCAGGAGGTGCGATAGGTGGCATTGTAGGGAGGGTCCTTGGATCCTGAGCATCCCTTGCTTAATGATTTGGATCTCACGTTCCGCCATTGGAGGCCGGCTTGAATGGCGCTGTCCTGACGTGGTTGATGCCATTATCCGACATAAACTCTTGGAATTCGTAGCTTGTGAAACATGGGCCATTGTCACTAACCAGGATGTCCGGCAAGCCATGGGTTGCAAAGGTCACACGTAGGCTTTCCACGGTGGTGGATAACATGCATGAATTCAGAATGATGCACTCGATCCATTTCGAGTACGTATCTACCACAATGAGAAACATTTTTTCCATGAACAGGCCCGCGTAGTCTACAAGAATGCGTGACCATGGCCTGGTGGGCCAGGGCCACGGGCTGAGCTGGGGGCATTACCCTCTCTCTCTCTCTCTCTCTCTCTCTCTCTCCCTCATTGTCTCCGTCTCTCTCTCTCTCACTCCCTCCGTCTCTCTCTCCTTCACTGTCTCCCTCGCTCCCTCTCTCTCTCTCCCTCACTGTCTCCGTCTCTCCCTCACAGCCTCCGTCTCTCTCTCTCCCTCACTGTCTCTCTCTCTCTTTCTCTCTCTCTCACTCTCCATCGCTCCCTCTCTCCCTCACTGTCTCCGGTTCTCTCTCCCTCACTGTCTCTCTCTCTCTCCCTCACTGTCTCCGTCTCTCTCTCTTTCTCTCTCTCCCTCTCCATCTCTCCCTCTCTCCCTCACTGTATCCGTCTCTCTCTCTCCCTCACTATCTCTCTCTCTCTCTCCCTTACTGTCTCCGTCTCTCTCTCTCCCTCACTGTCTCCGTCTCTCTCTCTTTCTCCCTCACTGTCTCTCTCTCTCTCTCCCCCACTGTCTCCATCTCTCTCTCTCTCTCTCCCTCACTGTCTCTCTCGCTCTCTCTCCCTCTCCCTCTCCATCTCTCCCTCTCTCCGTCACTGTCTCCGTCTCTCTCTCTCTCCCTCACTATCTCTCTATCTCTTTCTCTCTCCCTCACTGTCTCTATCTCTCTCCCTCACTGTCTCCGTCTCTCTCTCTCTCCCTCACTGTCTCTCTCTCTCTCTCCCTCATTGTCTCCATCTCTCTCTCTCTCTCCCTCACTGTCTCTCTCTCTCTCTCTCCCTCATTGTCTCCATCTCTCTCTCTCTCTCCCTCACTGTCTCTCTCTCTCCCTCACTATCTCTCTATCTCTTTCTCTCTCCCTCACTGTCTCTCTCTCTCCCTCATTGTCTCCATCTCTCTCTCTCTCTCCCTCACTGTCTCTCTCTCTCCCTCACTGTCTCTCTCTCTCTCTCTCTCCCTCACTGTCTCTCTCTTTCTCTCTCCCTCACTCTCTCCCTCTCTCTCTCCTCCTCACTGTCTCTCTCTCTCTCCCTCACTGTCTCTCTCTCTCTCCCCCTCACTGTCTTTCTCTCTCTCTCTCTCTCTCTCTCTCTCTCTCTCTCTCTCTCTCTCTCTCTCTCTCCCTCACTGTCTCTCTCTCTCTCTCTCCCTCACTCTCTCCCTCTCTCTCTCTCTCCCTCACTCTCTCCATCTCTCTCTCCCCCTCACTGTCTCTCTCTCGCTCTCTCTCTCCCTCACTGTCTGTGTCTCTCGCTCTCACTCACTGTCTCCATCTCTTTCTCTCTCCCTCACTCTCTCCCTCTCTCTCTCCCCCTCACTCTCTCTCTCTCTCCCTCACTGTCTCTCTCTCTCTCCCTCACTGTCTCTCTCTCTCTCTCTCCCTCACTCTCTCCCTCTCTCTTTCCCCCTCACTGTCTCTCTCTCGCTCTCTCTCTCTCCCTCACTGTCTGTGTCTCTCGCTCTCACTCACTGTCTCCATCTCTCTCTCTCCCTCACTGTCTCTCTCTCTCTCTCTCCCTCACTGTCTCTCTCTTTCTCTCTCCCTCACTCTCTCCCTCTCTCTCTCCCCCTCACTGTCTTTCTCTCTCTCTCTCTCTCTCTCTCTCTCTCCCTCACTGTCTCTCTCTCTCTCTCTCCCTCACTCTCTCCCTCTCTCTCTCCCCCTCACTGTCTCTCTCTTGCTCTCTCTCTCTCCCTCACTGACTGTGTCTCTCGCTCTCACTCACTGTCTCCATCTCTCTTTCCCTCACTCTCTTCCTCTCTCTCTCTCCCTCACTGTCTCTCTCTCTCTCTCTCTCCCTCACTCTCTCCCTTTCTCTCTCCCCCTCACTGTCTCTCTCTCTCTCTCTCCCTCACTGTCTCTCTCTCTCTCTCTCTCTCTCTCTCTCCCTCACTCTCTCCCTCTCTCTCTCCCCCTCACTGTCTCTCTCTCGCTCTCTCTCTCTCTCCCTCACTGACTGTGTCTCTCGCTCTCACTCACTGTCTCCATCTCTCTTTCCCTCACTCTCTCCCTCTCTCTCTCTCCCTCACTGTCTCTCTCTCTCTCTCTCCCTCACTCTCCCCCTCTCTCTCTCCCCCTCACTGTCTCTCCCTCACTGTCTCTCTCTCTCTCTCTCTCTCTCCCTCACTGTCTGTGTCTCTCGCTCTCACTCACTGTCTCCATCTCTCTTTCCCTCACTCTCTCCCTCTCTCTCTCTCTCCCTCACTCTCTCCCTCACTCTCTCTCCCTCACTGTCTCTCTCTCTCTCTCTCTCCCTGACTGTCTATCTCTCTCTCTCTCTCCCTGACTGTCTCTCTCGCTCTCTCTCTCTCCTTCACTGACTGTGTCTCTCGCTCTCACTCACTGTCTCCGTCTCTCTTTCCCTCACTCTCTCCTTCTCTCTCTGTCCCTCACTGTCTCTCTCTCTCTCTCTCCCTCACTGTCTGTGTCTCTCGCTCTCACTCACTGTCTCCATCTCTCTCTCCCTCACTCTCTCCCTCTCTCTCTCTTTCCCTCACTCTCTCTCTCTCTCTCCCTCACTCTCTCCCTCGCTCTCTCTCTCTCCCTCACTCTCTCCCTCTAACTCTCACCCTCACTCTCTCCCCCTCTCACTCTCTCTCCTTCACTGTATTCGGAAAGGTTGCGAACCAGATATTTTACTGTACAGACGTGCCAATTCCCTGATTGTCTTGTTCCCAGAATCAGGGTGACATTCTGAGTATGTTTAGAATTGAAATACACTGTTCATTGCCCGGGTGTGCCGGGAGACTTCTGTGAGATGGTGGGTGGGGAATCAGCAATGAACAACTGTTTGTCTTCACCCTAAAGCCTGGTGAGTGTGCCAGAGATGAGTCGGATTTGAGGGAACCCTTCACAGGAGGGAACCAGTTATTGTTGCTGGAGGACTGCAGCAAAGTGACCATTTACGGCTCGTGACAATACTCTCCAAACAACCGCAGACTGAGCATCATCATCATAGGCAGTCCCTCGAGGCGAGGATCACTTGCTTCTACGCCAAAAAAGGATGAGTACACAGGTGTTTCAATGAAGGACCTGACATTCCAGATCCTGAACTACATGCTGAAGGGTGGAAGATGCCTGTGGGTGGATTGTTTAACGTGGGGTGACCGTTGCACACCAGCCACCACATGGGCTTGACAGAGCGAGGTCTCGGTCCAGTGGCAAGGGTTAACCAGGATCCCTGGAGACCAGCTCTGCTGCACGGACCCAGTGCGCTCACATATCGCAGTGTGGGCTGGTCCGTGCTGCCCCTGGGCCCTTGCCTCTTCTGGGCCCCGAACTCACTCCTCTCCCGGGCCCCGGTCACGTCACTCCACAATCTCTCGCCGCTCCTTCGCCCCGACCTTGCCGCTCCTGCTGTACCTGCCCACGCTCCAATCACCGACCTGGACCTTGATGATGTCACTCTTCGCTGCCATTGCTCTCCTGCACCAGCTCACACTGTACCCTGGAGTTGTACGTCTCCCCACTGCTCCCAGGCCGCTCGCCACTCCTTTTATACCTGGAATATTGTGTTCAGTTTTGGTCTCCTAATCTGAGGAAGGACATTCTTGCTATTGAGGGAGTGCAGCGAAGGTTCACCAGACTGATTCCCGGGATGGCTGGACTGACATATGAGGAGAGACTGGATCGACTGGGCCTGTATTCACTGGAGTTTAGAAGGATGAGAGGGGATCCCATAGAAACATATAAAATTCTGACGGGACTGGACAGGTTAGATGCAGGAAGAATGTTCCCGATGTTGGGGAAGTCCAGAACCAGGAGTCACAGTCTAAGGATAAGAGGTAAGCCATTTAGGACTGAGATGAGGAGAAACTTCTTCACCCAGAGAGTGGTGAACCTGCGGAATTCTCTACCACAGAAAGTTGTTGCGACCAGTTTGTTAGATATATTGAAAAGGGAGTTAGATGTGGCCCTTACGGCTAAAGGGATCAAGGGGTATGGAGAGAAAGCAGGAAAGGGGTACTGAGGTGAATGATCAGCCATGATCTTATTGAATGGTGGTGCAGGCTCGAAGGGCCGAATGGCCGACTCTTGTACCTATTTTCTATGTTGCTATGTTTATGGCACAGTGAGCATAGCAGAGGTGGCCAACAGAGTCAATGCATGTTTCCCACTGCACAGGTTGTGGGAGGAAAGCTCTGGACTGAGGAAGAATGCTAGGATGGGGACCCAATCATTTCACTCCATGTGCAGCAAACGTCATCCTTGGAACACCGACTCTGGGAGAAGCTGAAGGAAGAGTGGGAGACAGGAGCGTCCAGTGAGGACGAGGCACTGCAGTTGGCAGGAGAGGAGCACGCGAAGGGAGACCAGAAGGCCACCTCCAGTTCACGCTCCGAGGCCGAGCGTCCATCCAGGGCCCGCCTGCAAGAGAACGCTGCTTTCTGAGCACCATCAATTCACTGAGTCCTTTCAGTATTGTGCATCTACCATTGCTCCAGGCGATACACCTGATCTCTCAGCATTCATCCATTTCGGACCGTGGGCACTCCCTCGAATCGAGGAGGAGATGCTTCCACACCAAAAAGGGATGAGTTCAATGAGTTCACAGGTGTTTCAGTGAAGGGCCTAATATTCCAGATCCCGAACTGTTCTGTCTTTAGATGCTCTGATAATGACTCCATGAGACAATGTGTTGTTCTTGAACTGTAGTGACCTTAGTCCATTTAATGTAACACCAGAGTGAGGATCACACCTGGTGGCCTGCCTTCCATACTAGGCCAGGCACACCTGTACAGGTAACCTACAAGTCTCCCACTGCAGTGCCCTCTGGTGGCAGACCTTAGTGACCACACAGCTGGTGTACAAGTTCCCCATAGTGGTGCCCTCTGGTGGCACATCATGTGTAATAGTACAGGCAGTAAACATGTCTGGATACATGACATGAACGACATCCTGAAGGGTGGAAGATGCCTGTGGGTGGATTGTTTTAACGTGGGGTGACCGTTGTACACCAGCCACCACATGGGCTTGACAGAGCGAGGTCTTGGTCCAGTGGCAAGGTTTAACCAGGACCACTGGAGACCAGCTCTGCTGCACGGACCTAGTGTGCCCACATCGCAGTGTGGGCTGGTCCGTGCTACCCCTGGGCCCTCGCCCCTCCTGGGCTCCGAACCCTCGCCTCTCCGGGGGCCCCGATCACTTCCCTCTACAAACTCTCGCCGCTCCTTCGCCCCTCCTGCTGTGCCTGTCTGCACTGCAATCAGCGACCTGGCTTCACAGCCGTCGCCCTCCTGCAGCACGCACTGCTCCCTGCAGTGGTATGCACCGCACGCTGGGCCCTCGCCTCTCCTGGGCTCCGAATCCTCATTCACCGCTCCTCCGCCCCAATCCCTCGCCGCTCCTCCGCCCCGATCTCTCGCCTCTCTTGGCCCCTGAACTCTCGCCTCTCCTGGCCCCCGAACTCACGCCTCTCCTGGCCCCCAAACTCTCGCCTCTCCTGGGCCCTCGCCTCTCCTGGGCCCCAGACTCACGCCTCTCCTGGGCCCCGAACTCTCGCCTCTCCTGGGCCCCGAACTCACGCCTCTCCTGGGCCCTGAACTCTCGCCTCTCCTGGCCCCGAACTCTCGCCTCTCCTGGGCCCCGAACTCACGCCTCTCCTGGGCCCCGAACTCACGCCTCTCCTGGGCCCCGAACTCACGCCTCTCCTGGGCCCCGAACTCTCGCCTCTCCTGGGCCCCGAACTCACGCCTCTCCTGGGCCCCGAACTCACGCCTCTCCTGGGCCCCGAACTCTCGCCTCTCCTGGGCCCCGAACGCTCGCCTCTCCTGCGCCCCGAACTTACGCCTCGCCCGGGTCCCGAACTCTCGCCTCTCCTGGGCCCCGAACTCTCACCTCTCCTGGGCCCCGAACTCACGCCTCTCCTGGGCCCCGAACTCACGCCTCTCCTGGGCCCCGAACTCTCGCCTCTCCTGGGCCCCGAACTCACGCCTCTCCTGGGCCCCGAACTCACGCCTCTCCTGGGCCCCGAACTCTCGCCTCTCCTGGGCCCCGAACGCTCGCCTCTCCTGCGCCCCGAACTTACGCCTCGCCCGGGTCCCGAACGCTCGCCTCTCCTGCGCCCCGAACTTACGCCTCGCCCGGGTCCCGAACTCTCACCTCTCCTGGGCCCCGAACTCTCGCCTCTCCTGGGCCCCGAACTCTCACCTCTCCTGGGCCCTCGCCTTTCCTGGGCCCCGAACTCTCGCCTCTCCTGGGCCCCGAACTTACGCCTCTCCTGGGCCGCGATCACATCCCTCTCCTGGCCCCCGAACTCTCACCAATCCTGGGCCCTGAACTCTCGCCTCTCCTGGGCCCTCACCCCTCCTGGCCCCTGAACTCTCGCCTCTCCTGGGCCCTCGCCTCTCCTGGGCCCCGAACTCTCGCCTCTCCTGGGCCCTCACCTCTCCTGGCCCCCGAACTCTCGCCTCTCCTGGGCCCTCACCTCTCCTGGCCCCCGAACTCTCACCTCTCCTGGGCCCCGAACTCTCGTCTCTCCTGGGCCCCGAACTCTCGCCTCTCCTGGGCCCCGAACTCTCGCCTCTCCTGGGCCCCGAACTCTCGCCTCTCCTGGGCCCCGAACTCTCGTCTCTCCTAGGCCCCGAACCCTCGCCTCTCCTGGGCCCCGAACTCTCACCTCTCCTGGGCCCCGAACTGTCGTCTCTCCTGGGCCCCGAACTCTCGCCTCTCCTGGGACCCGAACTCTCGCCTCTCCTGGGCCCTCGCCTCTCCTGGCCCCTGAACTCTCGCCTCTCCTGGGCCCCGAACTCTCGCCTCTCCTGGGCCCCCAAACTCTCGCCTCTCCTGGGCCCCGAACTCTCGCCTCTCCTGGGCCTCGAACTCTCGCCTCTCCTGGGCCCCGAACTCTCGCCTCTCCTGGGCCTTCGCCTCTCCAAGCCCCTGAACTCTCGCCTCTCCTAGGCCCCAAACCCTCGCCTCTCCTGGGCCCCGGACTCTCGCCTCTCCTGGGCCCCGAACTCTCACCTCTCCTGGGCCCCGAACTCTCGCGTCTCCTGGGCCCTCGCCTCTGCTGGCCGCCGAACACTCGCCTCTCGTGGGCGCCGAACTCTCGCCTCTATTGGGCCCTCGCCTCTCCTGGCCCCCGAACTCTCGCCTCTCCTGGGCCCCGAACTCTCGCCTCTCCTGGGCCCCAAAATCTCGCCTCTCCTGGGCCCTCGCCTCTCCTGGGCCCCTAACTCACACCTCTCCTGGGCCCCGAACTCTCGCCTCTCCTGGGCCCTCGCCTCTCCTGGGCCCCGAACTCTCGCCTCTCCTGGCCCCCGAACTCTCGCCTCTCCTGGGCCCCGAACTCATGCCTCTCCTGGGCCCTCGCCTCTCCTGGGCCCCGAACCCTCGCCTCTCCTGGGCCCCGAACTCTCGCCACTCCTGGGCCCTGAACTCACGCCTCTCCTGGGCCCTCGCCTCTCCTGGGCCCCAAACCCTCGCCTCTCCTGGGCCCCGAACTCTCACCTCACCTGGGCCCTCGCCTCTCCTAGGCCCCAAACCCTCGCCTCTCCTGGGCCCCGAACTCTCACCTCTCCTGGGCCCTTGCCTCTCCTGGCAGCTGAACTCTCGCCTCTCCTAGGCCCCGAACGCTCGCCTCTCCTCGGCCCCGAACTCTCGCCTCTCCTGGGCCCCGAACTCTCGCCTCTCCTGGGCCCCGAACCCTCGCGTCTCCTGGACCCCGAACTCTCGCCTCTCCTGGGCCCCAAACTCTCGCCTCTCCTGGGCCCTCGCATCTCCTGGCCCCCGAACTCTCGCCTCTCCTGGGCCCCGAACTCTCGCCTCTCCAGGGCCCCGAACTCTCGCCTCTCCTGGGCCCCGAACTCTCGCCTCTCCTGCGCCCCGAACTCTCACCTCTCCTGGGCCCTCGCCTCTCCTAGGCCCCAAACTCTCGCCTCTCCTGGGCCCTGAACTCACGCTTCTCCTGGGCCCTCGCCTCTCCTAGGCCCCAAACTCTCGCCTCTCCTGGGCCCCGAACTCTCGCCTCTCCTGGGCCCCGAACTCTCGCCTCTCCTGGGCCTCGAACTCTCGCCTCACCTGGGCCCCGAACTCTCGCCTCTCCTGGGCCCTCACCTCTCCTGGGCCCTGAACTCTCGCCTCTCCTGGGCACTCGCCTCTCCTGGCTCCTGAACTCTCGCCTCTCCTAGACCCCAAACCCTCGCCTCTCCTGGGCCCCGAACTCTCGCCTCTCCTGGGCCCCGAACTCTCGCCTCTCCTGGGCCCCGAACTCTCGCCTCTCCTGGGCCCCGAACTCTCACCTCTCCTGCGCCCCGAACTCTCACCTCTCCTGGTCCCTCGCCTCTCCTAGGCCCCAAACTCTCGCCTCTCCTGGGCCCTGAACTCACGCTTCTCCTGGGCCCTCGCCTCTCCTAGGCCCCAAACTCTCGCCTCTCCTGGGCCCCGAACTCTCGCCTCTCCTGGGCCCCGAACTCTCGCCTCTCCTGGGCCTCGAACTCTCGCCTCTCCTGGGCCCCGAACTCTCTCCTCTCCTGGGCCCTCACCTCTCCTGGGCCCCGAACTCTCGCCTCTCCTGGGCCCTCGCCTCTCCTGGCTCCTGAACTCTCGCCTCTCCTAGACCCCAAACCCTCGCCTCTCCTGGGCCCCGAACTCTCGCCTCTCCTGGCCTCGAACTCTCGCCTCTCCTGGGCCCCGAACTCTCGCGTCTCCTGGGCCCCGAACTCTCTCCTCTCCTGGGCCCTCACCTCTCCTGGGCCCAGAACTCTCGCCTCTCCTGGGCCCTCGCCTCTCCTGGCTCCTGAACTCTCGCCTCTCCTAGACCCCAAACCCTCGCCTCTCCTGGGCTCCGAACTCTCGCCTCTCCTGGGCCCCGAACTCTCGCCTCTCCTGCACCCCGAACTCTCGCCTCTCCTGGGCCCTCGCCTCTCCTGGCCCCTGAACTCTCGCCTCTGCTGGGCACCGAACTTTCACCTCTCCTGGGCCCCGACCTCTCGCCTCTCCTGGGCCCCCGAACTCTCGCCTCTCCTGGGCCCCGAACTCTCGCCTCTCCTGGGCCCTGGACTCACGCCTCTCCTGGGCCTCGAACCCTCGCCTCTCCTGGGCCCTGAACTCTCGCCTCTCCTGGGCCCCGAACTCTCGCCTCTCCTGGGCCCCGAACTCTCGCCTCTCCTGGGCCCCTGAACTCTCGCCTCTCCTGGGCCCCGAACTCTCGCCTCTCCTGGGCCCCGAACTTACGCCTCTCCTGGGCCGCGATCACATCCCTCTCCTGGCCCCCGAACTCTCACCTCTCCTGGGCCCTGAACTCTCACCTCTCCTGGGCCCTCGCCTCTCCTGGCCCCTGAACTCTCGCCTCTCCTGGGCCCTCGCCTCTCCTGGGCCCCAAACTCTCGCCTCTCCTGGGCCCTCACCTCTCCTGGCCCCCGAACTCTCGCCTCTCCTGGGCCCTCACCTCTCCTGGCCCCCGAACTCCCGCCTCTCCTGGGCCCCGAACTGTCGTCTCTCCTGGGCCCCGAACTCTCGCCTCTCCTGGGCCCCCAAACTCTCGCCTCTCCTGGGCCCCGAACTCTCGCCTCTCCTGGGCCCCGAACTCACGCCTCTCCTGGGCCCCGAACTCTCGCCTCTCCTGGGCCCCGAACTCTCGCCTCTCCTGGGCCCCGAACTCTCTACTCTCCTGGGCCACGAACTCACGCCTCTCCTAGGCCCCGAACCCTCGCCTCTCCTGGGCCCCGAACTCTCACCTCTCCTGGGCCCCGAACTCTCGCCTCTCCTGGGCCCCGAACTCTCGCCTCTCCTGGGCCCCGAACTCTTGCCTCTGCTAGGCTCCGAACTCTCACCTCTCCTGGGCCCCGAACTCTCGCCTCTCCTGGGCCCTCGCCTCTCCTGGGCCCCGAACTCTCGCTTCTCCTGGGCCCTCGCCTCTCCTGGGCCCTCGCCTCTCCTGGGCCCCGAACCCTCGCCTCTCCTGGGCCCTGAACTCACGCCTCTCCTGGGCCCTCGCCTCTCCTAGACCCCAAACCCTCGCCTCTCCTGGGCCCCGAACTCTCACCTCTCCTGGGCCCTCGCCTCTCCTAGGCCCCAAACTCTCGCCTCTCCTGGGCCCTGAACACACGCCTCTCCTGGGCCCTCGCCTCTCCTAGGCCCCAAACCCTCGCCTCTCCTGGGCCCCTGAACTCTCGCCTCTCCTGGGCCCCGAACTCTCGTCTCTCCTGGGCCCCGAACTCTCGCCTCTCCTGGGCCCCGAACTCTCGCCTCTCCTGGGCCCCGAACTCTCGCCTCTCCTGGGCCCCGAACTCTCGTCTCTCCTAGGCCCCGAACCCTCGCCTCTCCTGGGCCCCGAACTCTCACCTCTCCTGGGCCCCGAACTGTCGTCTCTCCTGGGCCCCGAACTCTCGCCTCTCCTGGGACCCGAACTCTCGCCTCTCCTGGGCCCTCGCCTCTCCTGGCCCCTGAACTCTCGCCTCTCCTGGGCCCCGAACTCTCGCCTCTCCTGGGCCCCCAAACTCTCGCCTCTCCTGGGCCCCGAACTCTCGCCTCTCCTGGGCCTCGAACTCTCGCCTCTCCTGGGCCCCGAACTCTCGCCTCTCCTGGGCCTTCGCCTCTCCAAGCCCCTGAACTCTCGCCTCTCCTAGGCCCCAAACCCTCGCCTCTCCTGGGCCCCGGACTCTCGCCTCTCCTGGGCCCCGAACTCTCACCTCTCCTGGGCCCCGAACTCTCGCGTCTCCTGGGCCTTCGCCTCTCCTGGCCGCCGAACTCTCGCCTCTCCTGGGCCCCGAACTCTCGCCTCTCCTGGGCCCTCGCCTCTCCTGGCCCCCGAACTCTCGCCTCTCCTGGGCCCCGAACTCTCGCCTCTCCTGGGCCCCGAAATCTCGCCTCTCCTGGGCCCTCGCCTCTCCTGGGCCCCTAACTAACACCACTCCTGGGCCCCGAACTCTCGCCTCTCCTGGGCCCTCGCCTCTCCTGGGCCCCGAACTCTCGCCTCTCCTGGCCCCCGAACTCTCGCCTCTCCTGGGCCCCGAACTCATGCCTCTCCTGGGCCCTCGCCTCTCCTGGGCCCCGAACCCTCGCCTCTCCTGGGCCCCGAACTCTCGCCACTCCTGGGCCCTGAACCCACGCCTCTCCTGGGCCCTCGCCTCTCCTGGGCCCCAAACCCTCGCCTCTCCTGGGCCCCGAACTCTCACCTCACCTGGGCCCTCGCCTCTCCTAGGCCCCAAACCCTCGCCTCTCCTGGGCCCCGAACTCTCACCTCTCCTGGGCCCTTGCCTCTCCTGGCACCTGAACTCTCGCCTCTCCTAGGCCCCGAACGCTCGCCTCTCCTCGGCCCCGAACTCTCGCCTCTCCTGGGCCCCGAACTCTCGCCTCTCCTGGGCCCCGAACCCTCGCGTCTCCTGGACCCCGAACTCTCGCCTCTCCTGGGCCCCAAACTCTCGCCTCTCCTGGGCCCTCGCATCTCCTGGCCCCCGAACTCTCGCCTCTCCTGGGCCCCGAACTCTCGCCTCTCCAGGGCCCCGAACCCTCGCCTCTCCTGGGCCCCGAACTCTCGCCTCTCCTGCGCCCCGAACTCTCACCTCTCCTGGGCCCTCGCCTCTCCTAGGCCCCAAACTCTCGCCTCTCCTGGGCCCTGAACTCACGCCTCTCCTGGGCCCCAAACTCTCGCCTCTCCTGGGCCCTGAACTCACGCTTCTCCTGGGCCCTCGCCTCTCCTAGGCCCCAAACTCTCGCCTCTCCTGGGCCCCGAACTCTCGCCTCTCCTGGGCCCCGAACTCTCGCCTCTCCTGGGCCTCGAACTCTCGCCTCTCCTGGGCCCCGACCTCTCGCCTCTCCTGGGCCCTCACCTCTCCTGGGCCCCGAACTCTCGCCTCTCCTGGGCCCTCGCCTCTCCTGGCTCCTGAACTCTCGCCTCTCCTAGACCCCAAACCCTCGCCTCTCCTGGGCCCCGAACTCTCGCCTCTCCTGGGCCTCGAACTCTCGCCTCTCCTGGGCCCCGAACTCTCGCGTCTCCTGGGCCCTCGCCTCTCCTGGCCCCCGAACTCTCGCATCTCCTGGCCCCCGAACTCTCGCCTCTCCTGGGCCCCGAACTCTCGCCTCTCCTGGGCCCCGAACTCTCGCCTCTCCTGCACCCCGAACTCTCGCCTCTCCTGGGCCCTCGCCTCTCCTGGCCCCTGAACTCTCGCCTCTACTGGGCACCGAACTCTCACCTCTCCTGGGCCCCGAACTCTCGCCTCTCCTGGGCCCCCGAACTCTCGCCTCTCCTGGGCCCCGAACTCTCGCCTCTCCTGGGCCCTGAACTCACGCCTCTCCTGGGCCTCGAACCCTCGCCTCTCCTGGGCCCTGAACTCTCGCCTCTCCTGGGCCCCGAACTCTCGCCTCTCCTGGGCCCCGAACTCTCGCCTCTCCTGGGCCCCTGAACTCTCGCCTCTCCTGGGCCCCGAACTCTCGCCTCTCCTGGGCCCCGAACTTACGCCTCTCCTGGGCCGCGAAACTCTCGCCTCTCCTGGGCCCCGAACTCTCGCCTCTCCTGGGCCCCCGAACTCTCGCCTCTCCTGGCCCCCGAACTCTCACCTCTCCTGGGCCCTGAACTCTCACCTCTCCTGGGCCCTCGCCTCTCCTGGCCCCTGAACTCTCGCCTCTCCTGGGCCCTCGCCTCTCCTGGGCCCCAAACTCTCGCCTCTCCTGGGCCCTCACCTCTCCTGGCCCCCGAACTCTCGCCTCTCCTGGGCCCTCACCTCTCCTGGCCCCCGAACTCCCGCCTCTCCTGGGCCCCGAACTGTCGTCTCTCCTGGGCCCCGAACTCTCGCCTCTCCTGGGCCCCCAAACTCTCGCCTCTCCTGGGCCCCCAAACTCTCGCCTCTCCTGGGCCCCGAACTCTCGCCTCTCCTGGGCCCCGAACTCACGCCTCTCCTGGGCCCCGAACTCTCGCCTCTCCTGGGCCCCGAACTCTCGCCTCTCCTGGGCCCCGAACTCTCTACTCTCCTGGGCCACGAACTCACGCCTCTCCTAGGCCCCGAACCCTCGCCTCTCCTGGGCCCCGAACTCTCACCTCTCCTGGGCCCCGAACTCTCGCCTCTCCTGGGCCCCGAACTCTCGCCTCTCCTGGGCCCCGAACTCTCGCCTCTGCTAGGCTCCGAACTCTCGCCTCTCCTGGGCCCCGAACTCTCGCCTCTCCTGGGCCCTCGCCTCTCCTGGGCCCCGAACTCTCGCTTCTCCTGGGCCCTCGCCTCTCCTGGGCCCTCGCCTCTCCTGGGCCCCGAACCCTCGCCTCTCCTGGGCCCTGAACTCACGCCTCTCCTGGGCCCTCGCCTCTCCTAGGCCCCAAACCCTCGCCTCTCCTGGGCCCCGAACTCTCACCTCTCCTGGGCCCTCGCCTCTCCTAGGCCCCAAACTCTCGCCTCTCCTGGGCCCTGAACACACGCCTCTCCTGGGCCCTCGCCTCTCCTAGGCCCCAAACCCTCGCCTCTCCTGGGCCCCTGAACTCTCGCCTCTCCTGGGCCCCGAACTCTCTCCTCTCCTGGGCCCCGAACTCTCGCCTCTCCTGGGCCTCGAACTCTCGCCTCTCCTGGGCCCCGAACTCTTGCCTCTCCTGGGCCCTCGCCTCTCCTGGCCCCTGAACTCTCGCCTCTCCTAGGCCCCAAACCCTCGCCTCTCCTGGGCCCCGAACTCTCGCCTCTCCAGGGCCCCGAACTCTCACCTCTCCTGGGCCCCGAACTCTCGCCTCTCCTGGGCCCTCGCCTCTCCTGGCCCCCGAACTCTCGCCTCTCCTGGGCCCCGAACTCTCGCCTCTCCTGGGCCCTCGCCACTCCTGGCCCCCGAAATCTCGCCTCTCCTGGGCCCCGAACTCTCGCCTCTCCTGGGCCCCGAACTCTCGCCTCTCCTGGGCCCTCGCCTCTCCTGGGCCCCGAACTCTCGCCTCTCCTGGCCCCCGAACTCTCGCCTCTCCTGGGCCCCGAACTCATGCCTCTCCTGGGCCCTCGCCTCTCCTGGGCCCCGAACCCTCGCCTCTCCTGGGCCCCACACCCTCGCCTCTCCTGAGCCCCGAACTCTCACCTCTCCTGGGCCCTCGCCTCTCCTAGGCCCCAAACCCTCGCCTCTCCTGGGCCCCGAACTCTCGCCTCTCCTGGGCCCCGAACTCTCGCCTCTCCTGGACCCCGAACTCTCGCCTCTCCTGGGCCCCGAACTCTCGCCTCTCCTGGGCCCTCGCATCTCCTGGCCCCCGAACTCTCGCCTCTCCTGGCCCCCGAACTCTCGCCTCTCCTGGCCCCCGAACTCTCGCCTCTCCTAAGCCCCGAACTCTCGCCTCTCCTGGGCATCGAACTCTCGCCTCTCCTGGGCCCCGAACTCTCGCCTCTCCTGCGCCCCGAACTCTCACCTCTCCTGGGCCCTCGCCTCTCCTAGGCCCCAAACTTTCGCCTCTCCTGCGCCCTGAACTCACGCTTCTCCTGGGCCCTCGCCTCTCCTAGGCCCCAAACTCTCGCCTCTCCTGGGCCCCGAACTCTCGCCTCTCCTGGGCCCCGAACTCTCGCCTCTCCTGCGCCTCGAACTCTCGCCTCTCCTGGGCCCCGAACTCTCGCCTCTCCTGGGCCCTCACCTCTCCTGGGCCCCGAACTCTCGCCTCTCCTGGGCCTTCGCCTCTCCTGGCTCCTGAACTCTCGCCTCTCCTAGACCCCAAACCCTCGCCTCTCCTGGGCCTCGAACTCTCGCCTCTCCTGGGCCCCGAACTCTCGCGTCTCCTGGGCCCTCGCCTCTCCTGGCCCCCGAACTCTCGCATCTCCTGGCCCCCGAACTCTCGCCTCTCCTGGCCCCCGAACTCTCGCCTCTCCTGGGCCACGAACTCTCGCCTCTCCTGCGCCCCGAACTCTCGCCTCTCCTGGGCCCTCGCCTCTCCTGGCCCCTGAACTCTCGCCTCTCCTGGGCCCCGAACTCTCACCTCTCCTGGGCCCCGAACTCTCGCCTCTCCTGGGCCCCCGAACTCTCGCCTCTCCTGGGCCCCGAACTCTCGCCTCTCCTGGGCCCTGAACTCACGCCTCTCCTGGGCCCCGAACCCTCGCCTCTCCTGGGCCCTGAACTCTCACCTCTCCTGGGCCCCGAACCCTCGCCTCTCCTGGGCCCCGAACCCGCGCCTCTCCTGAGCCCCGAACTCTCGCCTCTCCTGTGCCCCGAACTCTCGCCTCTCCTGGGCCCCGAACTCTCACCTCTCCTGGGCCCTGAACTCTCGCCTCTGCTAGGCTCCGAACTCTCGCCTCTCCTGGGCCCCGAACTCTCGCCTCTCCTGGGCCCCGAACTCTCGCCTCTCCTGGGCCCTCGCCTCTCCTAGGCCCCGAACTCTCGCCTCTCCTGGGCCCCGAACTCTCACCTCTCCTGGGCCCTCGCCTCTCCTAGGCACCAAACCTTCGCCTCTCCTGGCCCCTGAACTCTCGCCTCTCCTGGGCCCCGAACTCTCGCCTCTCCTGGGCCCCGAACTCTCGCCTCTCCTGGGCCCCTGAACTCTCGCCTCTCCTGGGCCCCTGAACTCTCGCCTCTCCTGCGCCCCGAACTCTCACCTCTCCTGGGCCCTCGCCTCTCCTAGGCCCCAAACTCTCGCCTCTCCTGGGCCCTGATCTCACGCATCTCCTGGGCCCTCGCCTCTCCTAGGCTCCAAACTCTCGCCTCTCCTGGGCCCCGAACTCTCGCCTCTCCTGGGCCCCGAACTCTCGCCTCTCCTGGGCCTCGAACTCTCGCATCTCCTGGGCCCTCGCTTCTCCTGGCTCCTGAACTCTCGCCTCTCCTAGACCCCAAACCCTCGCCACTCCTGGGCCCCGAACTCTCGCCTCTCCTGGGCCTCGAACTCTCGCCTCTCCTGGGCCCCGAACTCTCGCATCTCCTGGGCCCTCGCCTCTCCTGGCCCCCGAACTCTCGCATCTCCTGGCCCCCGATCTCTCGCCTCTCCTGGCCCCCGAACTCTCGCCTCTCCGTGGCCCCGAACTCTCGCCTCTCCTGGGCCCCGAACTCTCGCCTCTCCTGGGCCCCGAACTCTCGCCTCTCCTGCGCCCCGAACTCTCGCCTCTCCTGGGCCCTCGCCTCGCCTGGCACCTGAACTCTCGCCTCTACTGGGCCCCGAACTCTCACCTCTCCTGGGCCCCGAACTCTCGCCTCTCCTGGGCCCCCGAACTCTCGCCTCTCCTGGGCCCCGAACTCTCGCCTCTCCTGCGCCCCGAACTCTCGCCTCTCCTGGCCCTCGCCTCTCCTGGCCCCTGAACTCTCGCCTCTCCTGGGCCCTGAACTCTCACCTCTCCTGGGCCCCGAACTCTCGCCTCTCCTGGGCCCCCGAACTCTCGCCTCTCCTGGGCCCCGAACTCTCGCCTCTCCTGGGCCCTGAACTCACGCCTCTCCTGGGCCCCGAACCCTCGCCTCTCCTGGGCCCTGAACTCTCACCTCTCCTGGGCCCCGAACCCTCGCCTCTCCTGGGCCCCGAACTCGCGCCTCTCCTGAGCCCCGAACTCTCGCCTCTCCTGGGCCCCGAACTCTCGCCTCTCCTGGGCCCCGAACTCTCACCTCTCCTGGGCCCTGAACTCTCGCCTCTGCTAGGCTCCGAACTCTCGCCTCTCCTGGGCCCCGAACTCTCGCCTCTCCTGGGCCCCGAACTCTCGCCTCTCCTGGCCCCCGAACTCTCGCCTCTCCTGGGCCCTCGCCTCTCCTAGGCCCCGAACTCTCGCCTCTCCTGGGCCCCGAACTCTCACCTCTCCTGGGCCCTCGCCTCTCCTAGGCCCCAAACCCTCGCCACTCCTGGCCCCTGAACTCTCGCCTCTCCTGGGCCCCGAACTCTCGCCTCTCCTGGGCCCCTGAACTCTCGCCTCTCCTGGGCCCCGAACTCTCGCCTCTCCTGCGCCCCGAACTCTCACCTCTCCTGGGCCCTCGCCTCTCCTAGGCCCCAAACTCTCGCCTCTGCTGGGCCCTGAACTCACGCTTCTCCTGGGCCCTCGCCTCTCCTAGGCCCCAAACTCTCGCCTCTCCTGGGCCCCGAACTCTCGCCTCTCCTGGGCCCCGAACTCTCGCCTCTCCTGGGCCTCGAACTCTCGCCTCTCCTGGCTCCGAACTCTCGCCTCTCCTGGGCCCTCACCTCTCCTGGGCCCCGAACTCTCGCCTCTCCTGGGCCCTCGCTTCTCCTGGCTCCTGAACTCTCGCCTCTCCTAGACCCCAAACCCTGGCCTCTCCTGGGCCCCGAACTCTCGCCTCTCCTTGGCCTCGAACTCTCGCCTCTCCTGGGCCCCGAACTCTCGCATCTCCTGGGCCCTCGCCTCTCCTGGCCCCCGAACTCTCGCATTTCCTGGCCCCCGAACTCTCGCCTCTCCTGGACCCCGAACTCTCGCCTCTCCTGGGCCCCGAACTCTCGCCTCTCCTGGGCCCCGAACTCTCGCCTCTCCTGGGCCCCGAACTCTCGCCTCTCCTGCGCCCCGAACTCTCGCCTCTCCTGGGCCCTCGCCTCCCCTGGCCCCTGAACTCTCGCCTCTACTGGGCCCCGAACTCTCACCTCTCCTGGGCCCCGAACTCTCGCCTCTCCTGGGCCCCCGAACTCTCGCCTCTCCTGGGCCCCGAACTCTCGCCTCTCCTGGGCCCTGAACTCAATCCTCTCCTGGCCCCCGAACTCTCACCTCTCCTGGGCCCCGAACTCTCGCCTTTCCTGGGCCCCGAACTCTCGCCGCTCCTGGGCCCCGAACTTACGCCTCTCCTGGGCCGCGATCACATCCCTCTCCTGGCCCCCGAACTCTCACCTCTCCTGGGCCCTGAACTCTCACCTCTCCTGGGCCCTCGCCTCTCCTGGCCCCTGAACTCTCGCCTCTCCTGGGCCCTCGCCTCTCCTGGGCCCCGAACTCTCGCCTCTCCTGGGCCCTCACCTCTCCTGGCCCCCGAATTCTCGCCTCTCCTGGGCCCTTACCTCTCCTGGCCCCCGAACTCTCGCCTCTCCTGGGCCCCGAACTCTCGTCTCTCCTGGGCCCCGAACTCTCGCCTCTCCTGGGCCCCGAACTCTCTTCTCTCCTAGGCCCCGAACCCTCGCTTCTCCTGGGCCCCGAACTCTCGCCTCTCCTGGGCCCCGAACTCTCGCCTCTCCTGGGCCCCCAAACTCTCGTCTCTCCTGGGCCCCCAAACTCTCGCCTCTCCTGGGCCCTCGCCTCTCCTAGGCCCCGAACTCTCGCCTCTCCTGGGCCCCGAACTCTCACCTCTCCTGGGCCCTCGCCTCTCCTCGGCCCCAAACCCTCGCATCTCCTGGCCCCTGAACTCTCGCCTCTCCTGGGCCCCGAACTCTCGCCTCTCCTGGGCCCCGAACTCTCACCTCTCCTGGGCCCCTGAACTTTCGCCTCTCCTGGGCCCCGAACTCTCGCCTCTCCTGCGCCCCGAACTCTCACCTCTCCTGGGCCCTCGCCTCTCCTAGGCCCCAAACTCTCGCCTCTCCTGGGCCCTGAACTCACGCTTCTCCTGGGCCCTCGCCTCTCCTAGGCCCCAAACTCTCGCCTCTCCTGGGCCCCGAACTCTCGCCTCTCCTGGGCCCCGAACTCTCGCCTCTCCTGGGCCCCGACCTCTCGCCTCTCCTGGCCCCGAACTCTCGCCTCTCCTGGGCCCTCACCTCTCCTGGGCCCCGAACTCTCGCCTCTCCTGGGCCCTGGCCTCTCCTGGCTCCTGAACTCTCGCCTCTCCTAGACCCCAAACCCTCGCCTCTCCTGGGCCCCGAACTCTCGCCTCTCCTGGGCCTCGAACTCTCGCCTCTCCTGGGCCCCGAACTCTCGCCTCTCCTGGGCCCCGAACTCTCACCTCTCCTGGGCCCTCGCCTCTCCTAGGCCCCAAACTCTCGCCTCTCCTGCGCCCTGAACTCACGCTTCTCCTGGGCCCTCGCCTCTCCTAGGCCCCAAACTCTCGCCTCTCCTGGGCCCCGAACTCTCGCCTCTCCTGGGCCCCGAACTCTCGCCTCTCCTGCGCCTCGAACTCTCGCCTCTCCTGGGCCCCGAACTCTCGCCTCTCCTGGGCCCTCACCTCTCCTGGGCCCCGAACTCTCGCCTCTCCTGGGCCTTCGCCTCTCCTGGCTCCTGAACTCTCGCCTCTCCTAGACCCCAAACCCTCGCCTCTCCTGGGCCTCGAACTCTCGCCTCTCCTGGGCCCCGAACTCTCGCGTCTCCTGGGCCCTCGCCTCTCCTGGCCCCCGAACTCTCGCATCTCCTGGCCCCCGAACTCTCGCCTCTCCTGGCCCCCGAACTCTCGCCTCTCCTGGGCCACGAACTCTCGCCTCTCCTGCGCCCCGAACTCTCGCCTCTCCTGGGCCCTCGCCTCTCCTGGCCCCTGAACTCTCGCCTCTCCTGGGCCCCGAACTCTCACCTCTCCTGGGCCCCGAACTCTCGCCTCTCCTGGGCCCCCGAACTCTCGCCTCTCCTGGGCCCCGAACTCTCGCCTCTCCTGGGCCCTGAACTCACGCCTCTCCTGGGCCCCGAACCCTCGCCTCTCCTGGGCCCTGAACTCTCACCTCTCCTGGGCCCCGAACCCTCGCCTCTCCTGGGCCCCGAACTCGCGCCTCTCCTGAGCCCCGAACTCTCGCCTCTCCTGTGCCCCGAACTCTCGCCTCTCCTGGGCCCCGAACTCTCACCTCTCCTGGGCCCTGAACTCTCGCCTCTGCTAGGCTCCGAACTCTCGCCTCTCCTGGGCCCCGAACTCTCGCCTCTCCTGGGCCCCGAACTCTCGCCTCTCCTGGCCCCCGAACTCTCGCCTCTCCTGGGCCCTCGCCTCTCCTAGGCCCCGAACTCTCGCCTCTCCTGGGCCCCGAACTCTCACCTCTCCTGGGCCCTCGCCTCTCCTAGGCACCAAACCCTCGCCTCTCCTGGCTCCTGAACTCTCGCCTCTCCTGGGCCCCGAACTCTCGCCTCTCCTGGGCCCCGAACTCTCGCCTCTCCTGGGCCCCTGAACTCTCGCCTCTCCTGGGCCCCTGAACTCTCGCCTCTCCTGCGCCCCGAACTCTCACCTCTCCTGGGCCCTCGCCTCTCCTAGGCTCCAAACTCTCGCCTCTCCTGGGCCCTGATCTCACGCATCTCCTGGGCCCTCGCCTCTCCTAGGCTCCAAACTCTCGCCTCTCCTGGGCCCCGAACTCTCGCCTCTCCTGGGCCCCGAACTCTCGCCTCTCCTGGGCCTCGAACTCTCGCCTCTCCTGGGCCCTCGCTTCTCCTGGCTCCTGAACTCTCGCCTCTCCTAGACCCCAAACCCTCGCCACTCCTGGGCCCCGAACTCTCGCCTCTCCTGGGCCTCGAACTCTCGCCTCTCCTGGGCCCCGAACTCTCGCATCTCCTGGGCCCTCGCCTCTCCTGGCCCCCGAACTCTCGCATCTCCTGGCCCCCGAACTCTCGCCTCTCCGTGGCCCCGAACTCTCGCCTCTCCTGGGCCCCGAACTCTCGCCTCTCCTGGGCCCCGAACTCTCGCCTCTCCTGGGCCCTCGCCTCTCCTGGCACCTGAACTCTCGCCTCTACTGGGCCCCGAACTCTCACCTCTCCTGGGCCCCGAACTCTCGCCTCTCCTGGGCCCCCGAACTCTCGCCTCTCCTGGGCCCCGAACTCTCGCCTCTCCTGCGCCCCGAACTCTCGCCTCTCCTGGCCCTCGCCTCTCCTGGCCTCTGAACTCTCGCCTCTCCTGGGCCCTGAACTCTCACCTCTCCTGGGCCCCGAACTCTCGCCTCTCCTGGGCCCCCGAACTCTCGCCTCTCCTGGGCCCCGAACTCTCGCCTCTCCTGGGCCCTGAACTCACGCCTCTCCTGGGCCCCGAACCCTCGCCTCTCCTGGGCCCTGAACTCTCACCTCTCCTGGGCCCCGAACCCTCGCCTCTCCTGGGCCCCGAACTCGCGCCTCTCCTGA
Source organism: Pristiophorus japonicus (assembly GCF_044704955.1). Classification (NCBI taxonomy): domain Eukaryota; kingdom Metazoa; phylum Chordata; class Chondrichthyes; family Pristiophoridae; genus Pristiophorus; species Pristiophorus japonicus. The sequence goes on from NW_027253347.1 coordinate 319,429, forward strand.
GCCCCGAACTCTCGCCTCTCCTGGGCCCCGAACTCTCGCCTCTCCTGGGCCCCGAACTCTCACCTCTCCTGGGCCCTGAACTCTCGCCTCTGCTAGGCTCCGAACTCTCGCCTCTCCTGGGCCCCGAACTCTCGCCTCTCCTGGGCCCCGAACTCTCGCCTCTCCTGGCCCCCGAACTCTCGCCTCTCCTGGGCCCTCGCCTCTCCTAGGCCCCGAACTCTCGCCTCTCCTGGGCCCCGAACTCTCACCTCTCCTGGGCCCTCGCCTCTCCTAGGCCCCAAACCCTCGCCTCTCCTGGCCCCTGAACTCTCGCCTCTCCTGGGCCCCGAACTCTCGCCTCTCCTGGGCCCCTGAACTCTCGCCTCTCCTGGGCCCCGAACTCTCGCCTCTCCTGCGCCCCGAACTCTCACCTCTCCTGGGCCCTCGCCTCTCCTAGGCCCCAAACTTTCGCCTCTGCTGGGCCCTGAACTCACGCTTCTCCTGGGCCCTCGCCTCTCCTAGGCCCCAAACTCTCGCCTCTCCTGGGCCCCGAACTCTCGCCTCTCCTGGGCCCCGAACTCTCGCCTCTCCTGGGCCTCGAACTCTCGCCTCTCCTGGCTCCGAACTCTCGCCTCTCCTGGGCCCTCACCTCTCCTGGGCCCCGAACTCTCGCCTCTCCTGGGCCCTCGCTTCTCCTGGCTCCTGAACTCTCGCCTCTCCTAGACCCCAAACCCTGGCCTCTCCTGGGCCTCGAACTCTCGCCTCTCCTTGGCCTCGAACTCTCGCCTCTCCTGGGCCCCGAACTCTCGCCTCTCCTGGGCCCCGAACTCTCGCCTCTCCTGCGCCCCGAACTCTCGCCTCTCCTGGGCCCTCGCCTCTCCTGGCCCCCGAACTCTCGCATTTCCTGGCCCCCGAACTCTCGCCTCTCCTGGACCCCGAACTCTCGCCTCTCCTGGGCCCCGAACTCTCGCCTCTCCTGGGCCCCGAACTCTCGCCTCTCCTGGGCCCCGAACTCTCGCCTCTCCTGCGCCCCGAACTCTCGCCTCTCCTGGGCCCTCGCCTCTCCTGGCCCCTGAACTCTCGCCTCTACTGGGCCCCGAACTCTCACCTCTCCTGGGCCCCGAACTCTCGCCTCTCCTGGGCCCCCGAACTCTCGCCTCTCCTGGGCCCCGAACTCTCGCCTCTCCTGGGCCCTGAACTCAATCCTCTCCTGGCCCCCGAACTCTCACCTCTCCTGGGCACTCGCCTCTCCTGGGCCCCGAACTCTCGCCTTTCCTGGGCCCCGAACTCTCGCCTCTCCTGGGCCCCGAACTTACGCCTCTCCTGGGCCGCGATCACATCCCTCTCCTGGCCCCCGAACTCTCACCTCTCCTGGGCCCTGAACTCTCACCTCTCCTGGGCCCTCGCCTCTCCTGGCCCCTGAACTCTCGCCTCTCCTGGGCCCTCGCCTCTCCTGGGCCCCGAACTCTCGCCTCTCCTGGGCCCTCACCTCTCCTGGCCCCCGAATTCTCGCCTCTCCTGGGCCCTTACCTCTCCTGGCCCCCGAACTCTCGCCTCTCCTGGGCCCCGAACTCTCGTCTCTCCTGGGCCCCGAACTCTCGCCTCTCCTGGGCCCCGAACTCTCTTCTCTCCTAGGCCCCGAACCCTCGCTTCTCCTGGGCCCCGAACTCTCGCCTCTCCTGGGCCCCGAACTCTCGCCTCTCCTGGGCCCCCAAACTCTCGCCGCTCCTGGGCCCCCAAACTCTCGCCTCTCCTGGGCCCTCGCCTCTCCTAGGCCCCGAACTCTCGCCTCTCCTGGGCCCCGAACTCTCACCTCTCCTGGGCCCTCGCCTCTCCTCGGCCCCAAACCCTCGCATCTCCTGGCCCCTGAACTCTCGCCTCTCCTGGGCCCCGAACTCTCACCTCTCCTGGGCCCCTGAACTTTCGCCTCTCCTGGGCCCCGAACTCTCGCCTCTCCTGCGCCCCGAACTCTCACCTCTCCTGGGCCCTCGCCTCTCCTAGGCCCCAAACTTTCGCCTCTCCTGGGCCCTGAACTCACGCTTCTCCTGGGCCCTCGCCTCTCCTAGGCCCCAAACTCTCGCCTCTCCTGGGCCCCGAACTCTCGCCTCTCCTGGGCCCCGAACTCTCGCCTCTCCTGGGCCCCGAACTCTCGCCTCTCCTGGCCCCGAACTCTCGCCTCTCCTGGGCCCTCACCTCTCCTGGGCCCCGAACTCTCGCCTCTCCTGGGCCCTGGCCTCTCCTGGCTCCTGAACTCTCGCCTCTCCTAGACCCCAAACCCTCGCCTCTCCTGGGCCCCGAACTCTCGCCTCTCCTGGGCCTCGAACTCTCGCCTCTCCTGGGCCCCGAACTCTCGCCTCTCCTGGGCCCCGAACTCTCACCTCTCCTGGGCCCTCGCCTCTCCTAGGCCCCAAACTCTCGCCTCTCCTGGGCCCTGAACTCATGCTTCTCCTGGGCCCTCGCCTCTCCTCGGCCCAAACTCTCGCCTCTCCTGGGCCCCGAACTCTCGCCTCTCCTGGGCCCCGAACTCTCGCCTCTCCTGGGCCTCGAACTCTCGCCTCTCCTGGCCCCGAACTCTCGCCTCTCCTGGGCCCTCACCTCTCCTGGGCCCCGAACTCTCGCCTCTCCTGGGCCCTCGCCTCTCCTGGCTCCTTAACTCTCGCCTCTCCTAGACCCCAAACCCTCGCCTCTCCTGGGCCCCGAACTCTCGCCTCTCCTGGGCCTCGAACTCTCGCCTCTCCTGGGCCCCGAACTCTCGCGTCTCCTGGGCCCTCGCCTCTCCTGGCCCCCGAACTCTCGCATCTCCTGGCCCCCGAACTCTCGCCTCTCCTGGCCCCCGAACTCTCGCCTCTCCTGGGCCCCGAACTCTCGCCTCACCTGGGCCCCGAACTCTCGCCTCTCCTGGGCCCCGAACTCTCGCCTCTCCTGCGCCCCGAACTCTCGCCTCTCCTGGGCCCTCGCCTCTCCTGGCCCCTGAACTCTCGCCTCTACTGGGCCCCGAACTCTCACCTCTCCTGGGCCCCGAACTCTCGCCTCTCCTGCGCCCCCGAACTCTCGCTTCTCCTGGGCCCCGAACCCTCGCCTCTCCTGGGCCCTGAACTCTCACCTCTCCTCCGCCCCGATCCCTCGCCGCTCCTCCGCCCCGATCTCTCGCCTCTCCTGGCCCCTGAACTCTCGCCTCTCCTGGGCCCCGAACTCTCGCCTCTCCTGGGCCCCGAACTCACGCCTCTCCTGGGCCCCGAACTCACGCCTCTCCTGGCCCCCGAACTCTCACCTCTCCTGGGCCCTCGCCTCTCCTGGGCCCCGAACTCTCGCCTTTCCTGGGCCCCGAACTCTCGCCTCTCCTGGGCCCCGAACTTACGCCTCTCCTGGGCCGCGATCACATCCCTCTCCTGGCCCCCGAACTCTCACCTCTCCTGGGCCCTGAACTCTCACCTCTCCTGGGCCCTCGCCTCTCCTGGCCCCTGAACTCTCGCCTCTCCTGGGCCCTCACCTCTCCTGGCCCCCGAACTCTCGCCTCTCCTGGGCCCTCACCTCTCCTGGCCCCCGAACTCTCACCTCTCCTGGGCCCTTATCTCTCCTGGCCCCCGAACTCTCGCCTCTCCTGGGCCCCGAACTCTCGTCTCTCCTGGGCCCCGAACTCTCGCCTCTCCTGGGCCCCGAACTCTCTTCTCTCCAAGGCCCCGAACCCTCGCCTCTCCTGGGCCCCGAACTGTCACCTCTCCTGGGCCCCGAACTGTCGTCTCTATTGGGCCCCGAACTCTCGCCTCTCCTGGGCCCCGAACTCTCGCCTCTCCTGGGCCCCCAAACTCTCGCCTCTCCTGGGCCCCCAAACTCTCGCCTCTCCTGGGCCCCGAACTCTCGCCTCTCCTGGGCCCCGAACTCACGCCTCTCCTGGGCCCCGAACTCTCGCCTCTCCTGGGCCCCGAACTCTCGCCTCTCCTGGGCCCCGAACTCTCTACTCTCCTGGGCCACGAACTCACGCCTCTCCTAGGCCCCGAACCCTCGCCTCTCCTGGGCCCAGAACTCTCACCTCTCCTGGGCCCCGAACTCTCACCTCTCCTGGGCCCCGAACTCTCACCTCTCCTGGGCCCCGAACTCTCGTCTCTGCTAGGCTCCGAACTCTCGCCTCTCCTGGGCCCCGAACTGTCGCCTCTCCTGGGCCCTCGCCTCTCCTGGGCCACGAACTCTCGCTTCTCCTGGGCCCTCGCCTCTCCTGGGCCCTCGCCTCTCCTGGGCCCCGAACCCTCGCCTCTCCTGGGCCCTGAACTCACGCCTCTCCTGGGCCCTCGCCTCTCCTAGGCCCCAAACCCTCGCCTCTCCTGGGTCCCGAACTCTCACCTCTCCTGGGCCCTCGCCTCTCCTAGGCCCCAAACTCTCACCTCTCCTGGGCCCCGAACTCTCGCCTCTCCTGGGCCCCCGAACTCTCGCCTCTCCTGGGCCTCGAACTCTCGCCTCTCCTGGGCCCTGAACTCACGCCTCTCCTGGGCCCCGAACCCTCGCCTCTCCTGGGCCCTGAACTCTCACCTCTCCTCCGCCCTGATCCCTCGCCGCTCCTCCGCCCCGATCTCTCGCCTCTCCTGGCCCCTGAACTCTCGCCTCTCCTGGGCCCCGAACTCTCGGCTCTCCTGGGCCCCGAACTCACGCCTCTCCTGGGCCCCGAACTCACGCCTCTCCTGGCCCCCGAACTCTCACCTCTCCTGGGCCCTCGCCTCTCCTGGGCCCCAAACTCTCGCCTTTCCTGGGCCCCGAACTCTCGCCTCTCTTGGGCCCCCGAACTTACGCCTCTCCTGGGCCGCGATCACATCCCTCTCCTGGCCCCCGAACTCTCACCTCTCCTGGGCCCTGAACTCTCACCTCTCCTGGGCCCTCGCCTCTCCTGGCCCCTGAACTCTCGCCTCTCCTGGGCCCTCACCTCTCCTGGCCCCCGAACTCTCGCCTCTCCTGGGCCCTCACCTCTCCTGGCCCCCGAACTCTCACCTCTCCTGGGCCCTTATCTCTCCTGGCCCCCGAACTCTCGCCTCTCCTGGGCCCCGAACTCTCGTCTCTCCTGGGCCCCGAACTCTCGCCTCTCCTGGGCCCCGAACTCTCTTCTCTCCAAGGCTCCGAACTCTCGCCTCTACTGGGCCCTCACCTCTCCTGGCCCCCGAACTCTCACCTCTCCTGGGCCCTTATCTCTCCTGGCCCCCGAACTCTCGCCTCTCCTGGGCCCCTGAACTTTCGCCTCTCCTGGGCCCCGAACTCTCGCCTCTCCTGCGCCCCGAACTCTCACCTCTCCTGGGCCCTCGCCTCTCCTAGGCCCCAAACTCTCGCCTCTCCTGGGCCCTGAACTCACGCTTCTCCTGGGCCCTCGCCTCTCCTAGGCCCCAAACTCTCGCCTCTCCTGGGCCCCGAACTCTCGCCTCTCCTGGGCCCCGAACTCTCGCCTCTCCTGGGCCCCGAACTCTCGCCTCTCCTGGCCCCGAACTCTCGCCTCTCCTGGGCCCTCACCTCTCCTGGGCCCCGAACTCTCGCCTCTCCTGGGCCCTGGCCTCTCCTGGCTCCTGAACTCTCGCCTCTCCTAGACCCCAAACCCTCGCCTCTCCTGGGCCCCGAACTCTCGCCTCTCCTGGGCCTCGAACTCTCGCCTCTCCTGGGCCCCGAACTCTCGCCTCTCCTGGGCCCCGAACTCTCACCTCTCCTGGGCCCTCGCCTCTCCTAGGCCCCAAACTCTCGCCTCTCCTGGGCCCTGAACTCATGCTTCTCCTGGGCCCTCGCCTCTCCTAGGCCCCAAACTCTCGCCTCTCCTGGGCCCCGAACTCTCGCCTCTCCTGGGCCTCGAACTCTCGCCTCTCCTGGCCCCGAACTCTCGCCTCTCCTGGGCCCTCACCTCTCCTGGGCCCCGAACTCTCGCCTCTCCTGGGCCCTCGCCTCTCCTGGCTCCTTAACTCTCGCCTCTCCTAGACCCCAAACCCTCGCCTCTCCTGGGCCCCGAACTCTCGCCTCTCCTGGGCCTCGAACTCTCGCCTCTCCTGGGCCCCGAACTCTCGCGTCTCCTGGGCCCTCGCCTCTCCTGGCCCCCGAACTCTCGCCTCTCCTGGCCCCCGAACTCTCGCCTCTCCTGGCCCCCGAACTCTCGCCTCTCCTGGGCCCCGAACTCTCGCCTCTCCTGGGCCCCGAACTCTCGTCTCTCCTGGGCCCCGAACTCTCGCCTCTCCTGGGCCCCGAACTCTCTTCTCTCCAAGGCCCCGAACCCTCGCCTCTCCTGGGCCTCGAACTCTCACCTCTCCTGGGCCCCGAACTGTCGTCTCTCCTGGGCCCCGAACTCTCGCCTCTCCTGGGCCCCGAACTCTCGCCTCTCCTGGGCCCCCAAACTCTCGCCTCTCCTGGGCCCCCAAACTCTCGCCTCTCCTGGGCCCCGAACTCTCGCCTCTCCTGGGCCCCGAACTCACGCCTCTCCTGGGCCCCGAACTCTCGCCTCTCCTGGGCCCCGAACTCTCGCCTCTCCTGGGCCCCGAACTCTCTACTCTCCTGGGCCACGAACTCACGCCTCTCCTAGGCCCCGAACCCTCGCCTCTCCTGGGCCCAGAACTCTCACCTCTCCTGGGCCCCGAACTCTCACCTCTCCTGGGCCCCGAACTCTCACCTCTCCTGGGCCCCGAACTCTCGTCTCTGCTAGGCTCCGAACTCTCGCCTATCCTGGGCCCCGAACTATCGCCTCTCCTGGGCCCTCGCCTCTCCTGGGCCCCGAACTTTCGCTTCTCCTGGGCCCTCGCCTCTCCTGGGCCCTCGCCTTTCCTGGGCCCCGAACCCTCGCCTCTCCTGGGCCCTGAACTCACGCCTCTCCTGGGCCCTCGCCTCTCCTAGGCCCCAAACCCTCGCCTCTCCTGGGCCCCGAACTCTCACCTCTCCTGGGCCCTCGCCTCTCCTAGGCCCCAAACTCTCACCTCTCCTGGGCCCCGAACTCTCGCCTCTCCTGGGCCCCCGAACTCTCGCCTCTCCTGGGCCTCGAACTCTCGCCTCTCCTGGGCCCTGAACTCACGCCTCTCCTGGGCCCCGAACCCTCGCCTCTCCTGGGCCCTGAACTCTCACCTCTCCTCCGCCCCGATCCCTCGCCGCTCCTCCGCCCCGATCTCTCGCCTCTCCTGGCCCCTGAACTCTCGCCTCTCCTGGGCCCCGAACTCTCGCCTCTCCTGGGCCCCGAACTCACGCCTCTCCTGGCCCCCGAACTCTCACCTCTCCTGGGCCCTCGCCTCTCCTGGGCCCCGAACTCTCGCCTTTCCTGGGCCCCGAACTCTCGCCTCTCCTGGGCCCCGAACTTACGCCTCTCCTGGGCCGCGATCACATCCCTCTCCTGGCCCTCGAACTCTCGCCTCTCCTGGGCCCCGAACTCTCGCGTCTCCTGGGCCCTCGCCTCTCCTGGCCCCCGAACTCTCGCCTCTCCTGGCCCCCGAACTCTCGCCTCTCCTGGCCCCCGAACTCTCGCCTCTCCTGGGCCCCGAACTCTCGCTTCTCCTGGGCCCCGAACTCTCGTCTCTCCTGGGCCCCGAACTCTCGCCTCTCCTGGGCCCCGAACTCTCTTCTCTCCAAGGCCCCGAACCCTCGCCTCTCCTGGGCCCCCAAACTCTCGCCTCTCCTGGGCCCCGAACTCTCGCCTCTCCTGGGCCCCGAACTCACGCCTCTCCTGGGCCCCGAACTCTCGCCTCTCCTGGGCCCCGAACTCTCGCCTCTCCTGGGCCCCGAACTCTCTACTCTCCTGGGCCACGAACTCACGCCTCTCCTAGGCCCCGAACCCTCGCCTCTCCTGGGCCCAGAACTCTCACCTCTCCTGGGCCCCGAACTCTCACCTCTCCTGGGCCCCGAACTCTCACCTCTCCTGGGCCCCGAACTCTCGTCTCTGCTCGGCTCCGAACTCTCGCCTCTCCTGGGCCCCGAACTATCGCCTCTCCTGGGCCCTCGCCTCTCCTGGGCCCCGAACTCTCGCTTCTCCTGGGCCCTCGCCTCTCCTGGGCCCTCGCCTTTCCTGGGCCCCGAACCCTCGCCTCTCCTGGGCCCTGAACTCACGCCTCTCCTGGGCCCTCGCCTCTCCTAGGCCCCAAACCCTCGCCTCTCCTGGGCCCCGAACTCTCACCTCTCCTGGGCCCTCGCCTCTCCTAGGCCCCAAACTCTCACCTCTCCTGGGCCCCGAACTCTCGCCTCTCCTGGGCCCCCGAACTCTCGCCTCTCCTGGGCCTCGAACTCTCGCCTCTCCTGGGCCCTGAACTCACGCCTCTCCTGGGCCCCGAACCCTCGCCTCTCCTGGGCCCTGAACTCTCACCTCTCCTCCGCCCCGATCCCTCGCCGCTCCTCCGCCCCGATCTCTCGCCTCTCCTGGCCCCTGAACTCTCGCCTCTCCTGGGCCCCGAACTCTCGCCTCTCCTGGGCCCCGAACTCACGCCTCTCCTGGCCCCCGAACTCTCACCTCTCCTGGGCCCTCGCCTCTCCTGGGCCCCGAACTCTCGCCTTTCCTGGGCCCCGAACTCTCGCCTCTCCTGGGCCCCGAACTTACGCCTCTCCTGGGCCGCGATCACATCCCTCTCCTGGCCCCCGAACTCTCACCTCTCCTGGGCCCTGAACTCTCACCTCTCCTGGGCCCTCGCCTCTCCTGGCCCCCGAACTCTCGCCTCTCCTGGGCCCTCGCCTCTCCTGGGCCCCGAACTCACGCCTCTCCTGGCCCCCGAACTCTCGCCTCTCCTGGGCCCTCACCTCTCCTGGCCCCCGAACTCTCGCCTCTCCTGGGCCCTTACCTCTCCTGGCCCCCGAACTCTCGGCTCTCCTGGGCCCCGAACTCTCGTCTCTCCTGGGCCCCGAACTCTCGCCTCTCCTGGGCCCTTACCTCTCCTGGCCCCCGAACTCTCGCCTCTCCTGGGCCCCGAACTCTCGTCTCTCCTGGGCCCCGAACTCTCGCCTCTCCTGGGCCCCGAACTCTCTTCTCTCCTAGGCCCCGAACCCTTGCCTCTCCTGGGCCCCGAACTCTCACCTCTCCTGGGCCCCGAACTGTCGTCTCTCCTGGGCCCCGAACTCTCGCCTCTCCTGGGCCCCGAACTCTCGCCTCTCCTGGGCCCCCAAACTCTCGCCTCTCCTGGGCCCCCAAACTCTCGCCTCTCCTGGGCCCCGAACTCTCGCCTCTCCTAGGCCCCGAACCCTCGCCTCTCCTGGGCCCCGAACTCTCACCTCTCCTGGGCCCCGAACTCTCGCCTCTCCTGGGCCCCGAACTCTCACCTCTCCTGGGCCCCGAACTCTCGCCTTTGCTAGGCTCCGAACTCTCGCCTCTCCTGGGCCCCGAACTCTCGCCTCTCCTGGGCCCTTACCTCTCCTGGGCCCCGAACTCTCGTCTCTCCTGGGCCCTCGCCTCTCCTGGGCCCTCGCCTCTCCTGGGCCCCGAACCCTCGCCTCTCCTGGGCCCTGAACTCACGCCTCTCCTGGGCCATCGACTCTCCTAGGCCCCAAACCCTCGCCTCTCCTGGGCCCCGAACTCTCACCTCTCCTGGGCCCTCGCCTCTCCTAGGCCCCAAACTCTCACCTCTCCTGGGCCCCGAACTCTCGCCTCTCCTGGGCCCCGAACTCTCGCCTCTCCTGGGCCCCGAACTCACGCCCCTCCTGGGCCCCGAACTCACGCCTCTCCTGGCCCCCGAACTCTCACCTCTCCTGGGCCCTCGCCTCTCCTGGGCCCCGAACTCTCGCCTTTCCTGGGCCCCGAACTCTCGCCTCTCCTGGGCCCCGAACTTACGCCTCTCCTGGGCCGCGATCACATCCCTCTCCTGGCCCCCGAACTCTCACCTCTCCTGCGCCCTGAACTCTCACCTCTCCTGGGCCCTCGCCTCTCCTGGCCCCTGAACTCTCGCCTCTCCTGGGCCCTCGCCTCTCCTGGGCCCCGAACTCTCACCTCTCCTGGGCCCCGAACTGTCGTCTCTCCTGGGCCCCGAACTCTCGCCTCTCCTGGGCCCCGAACTCTCGCCTCTCCTGGGCCCCCAAACTCTCGCCTCTCCTGGGCCCCCAAACTCTCGCCTCTCCTGGGCCCCGAACTCTCGCCTCTCCTAGGCCCCGAACCCTCGCCTCTCCTGGGCCCCGAACTCTCACCTCTCCTGGGCCCCGAACTCTCGCCTCTCCTGGGCCCCGAACTCTCACCTCTCCTGGGCCCCGAACTCTCGCCTTTGCTAGGCTCCGAACTCTCGCCTCTCCTGGGCCCCGAACTCTCGCCTCTCCTGGGCCCTTACCTCTCCTGGGCCCCGAACTCTCGTCTCTCCTGGGCCCTCGCCTCTCCTGGGCCCTCGCCTCTCCTGGGCCCCGAACCCTCGCCTCTCCTGGGCCCTGAACTCACGCCTCTCCTGGGCCATCGACTCTCCTAGGCCCCAAACCCTCGCCTCTCCTGGGCCCCGAACTCTCACCTCTCCTGGGCCCTCGCCTCTCCTAGGCCCCAAACTCTCACCTCTCCTGGGCCCCGAACTCTCGCCTCTCCTGGGCCCCGAACTCTCGCCTCTCCTGGGCCCCGAACTCACGCCCCTCCTGGGCCCCGAACTCACGCCTCTCCTGGCCCCCGAACTCTCACCTCTCCTGGGCCCTCGCCTCTCCTGGGCCCCGAACTCTCGCCTTTCCTGGGCCCCGAACTCTCGCCTCTCCTGGGCCCCGAACTTACGCCTCTCCTGGGCCGCGATCACATCCCTCTCCTGGCCCCCGAACTCTCACCTCTCCTGCGCCCTGAACTCTCACCTCTCCTGGGCCCTCGCCTCTCCTGGCCCCTGAACTCTCGCCTCTCCTGGGCCCTCGCCTCTCCTGGGCCCCGAACTCTCGCCTCTCCTGGGCCCTCACCTCTCCTGGCCCCCGAACTCTCGCCTCTCCTGGGCCCTCACCTCTCCTGTCCCCCGAACTCTCGCCTCTCCTGGGCCCTTACCTCTCCTGGCCCCCGAACTCTCGCCTCTCCTGGGCCCCGAACTCTCGTCTCTCCTGGGCCCCGAACTCTCGCCTCTCCTGGGCCCCGAACTCTCTTCTCTCCTAGGCCCCGAACCCTCGCCTCTCCTGGGCCCCGAACTCTCACCTCTCCTGGGCCCCGAACTGTCGTCTCTCCTGGGCCCCGAACTCTCGCCTCTCCTGGGCCCCGAACTCTCGCCTCTCCTGGGCCCCCAAACTCTCGCCTCTCCTGGGCCCCCAAACTCTCGCCTCTCCTGGGCCCCGAACTCTCGCCTCTCCTGGGCCCCGAACTCACGCCTCTCCTGGGCCCCGAACTCTCGCCTCTCCTGGGCCCTCACCTCTCCTGTCCCCCGAACTCTCGCCTCTCCTGGGCCCTTACCTCTCCTGGCCCCCGAACTCTCGCCTCTCCTGGGCCCCGAACTCTCGTCTCTCCTGGGCCCCGAACTCTCTTCTCTCCTAGGCCCCGAACCCTCGCCTCTCCTGGGCCCCGAACTCTCACCTCTCCTGGGCCCCGAACTGTCGTCTCTCCTGGGCCCCGAACTCTCGCCTCTCCTGGGCCCCGAACTCTCGCCTCTCCTGGGCCCCCAAACTCTCGCCTCTCCTGGGCCCCCAAACTCTCGCCTCTCCTGGGCCCCGAACTCTCGCCTCTCCTGGGCCCCGAACTCACGCCTCTCCTGGGCCCCGAACTCTCGCCTCTCCTGGGCCCCGAACTCTCGCCTCTCCTAGGCCCCGAACTCTCTACTCTCCTGGGCCACGAACTCACGCCTCTCCTAGGCCCCGAACCCTCGCCTCTCCTGGGCCCCGAACTCTCACCTCTCCTGGGCCCCGAACTCTTGCCTCCCCTGGGCCCCGAACTTTCACCTCTCCTGGGCCCCGAACTCTCGCCTCTCCTGGGCCCTGAACTCAATCCTCTCCTGGCCCCCGAACTCTCACCTCTCCTGGGCACTCGCCTCTCCTGGGCCCCGAACTCTCGCCTTTCCTGAGCCCCGAACTCTCGCCTCTCCTGGGCCCCGAACTCTCTTCTCTCCTGGGCCCCGAACTGTCGCCTCTCCTGGGCCCTCGCCTCTCCTGGGCCCCGAACTCTCGCTTCTCCTGGGCCCTCGCCTCTCCTGGGCCCTCTCCTCTCCTGGGCCCAAACCCTCGCCTCTCCTGGGCCCTGAACTCACGCCTATCCTGGGCCCTCGCCTCTCCTAGGCCCCAAACCCTCGCCTCTCCTGGGCCCCGAACTCTCACCTCTCCTGGGCCCTCGCCTCTCCTAGGCCCCAAACTCTCGCCTCTCCTGGGCCCTGAACACACGCCTCTCCTGGGCCCTCGCCTCTCCTAGGCCCCAAACCCTCGCCTCTCCTGGCCCCTGAACTCTCGCCTCTCCTGCGCCCCGAACTCTCTCCTCTCCTGGGCCCCGAACTCTCGCCTCTCCTGGGCCCCGAACTCTCACCTCTCCTGGGCCCCGAACTCTCGCGTCTCCAGGGCCCTCGCCTCTCCTGGCCCCCGTACTCTCGCCTCTCCTGGGCCCCGAACTCTCGCCTCTCCTGGGCCCTCGCCTCTCCTGGCCCCCGAACTCTCGCCTCTCCTGGGCCCCGAACTCTCGCCTCTCCTGGGCCCCGAACTCTCGCCTCTCCTGGGCCCTCGCCTCTCCTGGGCCCCTAACTCACACTTCTCCTGGGCCCCGAACTCTCGCCTCTCCTGGCCCCCGAACTCTCGCCTCTCCTGGGCCCCGAACTCATGCCTCTCCTGGGCCCTCGCCTCTCCTGGGCCCCGAACCCTCACCTCTCCTGGGCCCCGAACTCTCGCCACTCCTGGGCCCTGAACTCTCGCCTCTCCTGGGCCCTCGCATCTCCTGGCCCCCGAACTCTTGCCTCTCCTGGCCCCAGAACTCTCGCCTCTCCTGAGCCCCGAACTCTCGCCTCTCCTGGGCCCCGAACTCTCGCCTCTCCTGGGCCCCGAACTCTCGCCTCTCCTGCGCCCCGAACTCTCACCTCTCCTGGGCCCTCGCCTCTCCTAGGCCCCAAACTCTCGCCTCTCCTGGGCCCTGAACTCACGCTTCTCCTGGGCCCTCGCCTCTCCTAGGCCCCAAACTCTCGCCTCTCCTGGGCCCCGAACTCTCGCCTCTCCTGGGCCCCGAACTCTCGCCTCTCCTGGGCCTCGAACTCTCGCCTCTCCTGGGCCCCGAACTCTCGCCTCTCCTGGGCCCTCACCTCTCCTGGGCCCCGAACTCTCGCCTCTGCTGGGCCCTCGCCTCTCCTGGCTCCTGAACTCTCGCCTCTCCTAGGCCCCAAACCCTCGCCTCTCCTGGGCCTCGAACTCTCGCCTCTCCTGGGCCTCGAACTCTCGCCTCTCCTGGGCCCCGAACTCTCGCGTCTCCTGGGCCCTCGCCTCTCCTGGCCCCCGAACTCTCGCATCTCCTGGCCCCCGAACTCTCGCCTCTCCTGGCCCCCGAACTCTCGCCTCTCCTGGGCCCTGAACTCTCGCCTCTCCTGGGCCCCGAACTCTCGCCTCTCCTGGGCCCCGAACTCTCGCCTCTCCTGGGCCCCGAACTCTCGCCTCTCCTGCGCCCCGAACTCTCGCCTCTCCTGGGCCCTCGCCTCTCCTGGCCCCTGAACTCTCGCCTCTCCTGGGCCCCGAACTCTCACCTCTCCTGGGCCCCGAACTCTCGCCTCTCCTGGGCCCCCGAACTCTCGCCTCTCCTGGGCCCCGAACTCTCGCCTCTCCTGGGCCCCGAACTCTCTTCTCTCCTAGGCCCCGAACCCTCGCCTCTCCTGGGCCCCGAACTCTCACCTCTCCTGGGCCCCGAACTGTCGTCTCTCCTGGGCCCCGAACTCTCGCCTCTCCTGGGCCCCGAACTCTCGCCTCTCCTGGGCCCCCAAACTCTCGCCTCTCCTGGGCCCCCAAACTCTCGCCTCTCCTGGGCCCCGAACTCTCGCCTCTCCTGGGCCCCGAACTCACGCCTCTCCTGGGCCCCGAACTCTCGCCTCTCCTGGGCCCTCACCTCTCCTGTCCCCCGAACTCTCGCCTCTCCTGGGCCCTTACCTCTCCTGGCCCCCGAACTCTCGCCTCTCCTGGGCCCCGAACTCTCGTCTCTCCTGGGCCCCGAACTCTCTTCTCTCCTAGGCCCCGAACCCTCGCCTCTCCTGGGCCCCGAACTCTCACCTCTCCTGGGCCCCGAACTGTCGTCTCTCCTGGGCCCCGAACTCTCGCCTCTCCTGGGCCCCGAACTCTCGCCTCTCCTGGGCCCCCAAACTCTCGCCTCTCCTGGGCCCCCAAACTCTCGCCTCTCCTGGGCCCCGAACTCTCGCCTCTCCTGGGCCCCGAACTCACGCCTCTCCTGGGCCCCGAACTCTCGCCTCTCCTGGGCCCCGAACTCTCGCCTCTCCTAGGCCCCGAACTCTCTACTCTCCTGGGCCACGAACTCACGCCTCTCCTAGGCCCCGAACCCTCGCCTCTCCTGGGCCCCGAACTCTCACCTCTCCTGGGCCCCGAACTCTTGCCTCCCCTGGGCCCCGAACTTTCACCTCTCCTGGGCCCCGAACTCTCGCCTCTCCTGGGCCCTGAACTCAATCCTCTCCTGGCCCCCGAACTCTCACCTCTCCTGGGCACTCGCCTCTCCTGGGCCCCGAACTCTCGCCTTTCCTGAGCCCCGAACTCTCGCCTCTCCTGGGCCCCGAACTCTCTTCTCTCCTGGGCCCCGAACTGTCGCCTCTCCTGGGCCCTCGCCTCTCCTGGGCCCCGAACTCTCGCTTCTCCTGGGCCCTCGCCTCTCCTGGGCCCTCTCCTCTCCTGGGCCCAAACCCTCGCCTCTCCTGGGCCCTGAACTCACGCCTATCCTGGGCCCTCGCCTCTCCTAGGCCCCAAACCCTCGCCTCTCCTGGGCCCCGAACTCTCACCTCTCCTGGGCCCTCGCCTCTCCTAGGCCCCAAACTCTCGCCTCTCCTGGGCCCTGAACACACGCCTCTCCTGGGCCCTCGCCTCTCCTAGGCCCCAAACCCTCGCCTCTCCTGGCCCCTGAACTCTCGCCTCTCCTGCGCCCCGAACTCTCTCCTCTCCTGGGCCCCGAACTCTCGCCTCTCCTGGGCCCCGAACTCTCACCTCTCCTGGGCCCCGAACTCTCGCGTCTCCAGGGCCCTCGCCTCTCCTGGCCCCCGTACTCTCGCCTCTCCCTGGGCCCCGAACTCTCGCCTCTCCTGGGCCCTCGCCTCTCCTGGCCCCCGAACTCTCGCCTCTCCTGGGCCCCGAACTCTCGCCTCTCCTGGGCCCCGAACTCTCGCCTCTCCTGGGCCCTCGCCTCTCCTGGGCCCCTAACTCACACTTCTCCTGGGCCCCGAACTCTCGCCTCTCCTGGCCCCCGAACTCTCGCCTCTCCTGGGCCCCGAACTCATGCCTCTCCTGGGCCCTCGCCTCTCCTGGGCCCCGAACCCTCACCTCTCCTGGGCCCCGAACTCTCGCCACTCCTGGGCCCTGAACTCTCGCCTCTCCTGGGCCCTCGCATCTCCCTGGCCCCCGAACTCTTGCCTCTCCTGGCCCCAGAACTCTCGCCTCTCCTGAGCCCCGAACTCTCGCCTCTCCTGGGCCCCGAACTCTCGCCTCTCCTGGGCCCCGAACTCTCGCCTCTCCCTGCCGCAACTCTCACCTCTCCTGGGCCCTCGCCTCTCCTAGGCCCCAAACTCTCGCCTCTCCTGGGCCCTGAACTCACGCTTCTCCTGGGCCCTCGCCTCTCCTAGGCCCCAAACTCTCGCCTCTCCTGGGCCCCGAACTCTCGCCTCTCCTGGGCCCCGAACTCTCGCCTCTCCTGGGCCTCGAACTCTCGCCTCTCCTGGGCCCCGAACTCTCGCCTCTCCTGGGCCCTCACCTCTCCTGGGCCCCGAACTCTCGCCTCTGCTGGGCCCTCGCCTCTCCTGGCTCCTGAACTCTCGCCTCTCCTAGGCCCCAAACCCTCGCCTCTCCTGGGCCTCGAACTCTCGCCTCTCCTGGGCCTCGAACTCTCGCCTCTCCTGGGCCCCGAACTCTCGCGTCTCCTGGGCCCTCGCCTCTCCTGGCCCCCGAACTCTCGCATCTCCTGGCCCCCGAACTCTCGCCTCTCCTGGCCCCCGAACTCTCGCCTCTCCTGGGCCCTGAACTCTCGCCTCTCCTGGGCCCCGAACTCTCGCCTCTCCTGGGCCCCGAACTCTCGCCTCTCCTGGGCCCCGAACTCTCGCCTCTCCTGCGCCCCGAACTCTCGCCTCTCCTGGGCCCTCGCCTCTCCTGGCCCCTGAACTCTCGCCTCTCCTGGGCCCCGAACTCTCACCTCTCCTGGGCCCCGAACTCTCGCCTCTCCTGGGCCCCCGAACTCTCGCCTCTCCTGGGCCCCGAACTCTCGCCTCTCCTGGGCCCCGAACTCTCACCTCTCCTGGGCCCTGAACTCTCGCCTCTGCTAGGCTCCGAACTCTCGCCTCTCCTGGGCCCCGAACTCTCGCCTCTCCTGGGCCCCGAACTCTCGCCTCTCCCGGGCCCCGAACTCTCACTTCTCCTGGGCCCTCGCCTCTCCTAGGCCCCAAACACTCGCCTCTCCTGGCCCCTGAACTCTCGCCTCTCCTGGGCCCCGAACTCTCGTCTCTCCTGGGCCCCGAACTCTCGCCTCTCCTGGGCCCCTGAACTCTCGCCTCTCCTGGGCCCCTGAACTCTCGCCTCTCCTGGGCCCTGAACTCACGCCTCTCCTGTGCCCCGAACTCTCGCCTCTCCTGGGCCCTCACCCCTCCTCGGCCCTGAACTCTCGCCTCTCCTGGGCCCTCGCCTCTCCTGGCCCCTGAACTCTCGCCTCTCCTAGGCCCCAAATCCTCGCCTCTCCTGGGCCCCGAACTCTCGTCTCTCCTGGGCCCCGAACTCTCGCCTCTCCTGGGCCCCTGAACTCTCGCCTCTCCTGGGCCCCTGAACTCTCGCCTCTCCTGGGCCCTGAACTCACGCCTCTCCTGTGCCCCGAACTCTCGCCTCTCCTGGGCCCTCACCCCTCCTGGGCCCTGAACTCTCGCCTCTCCTGGGCCCTCGCCTCTCCTGGGCCCCGAACTCTCGCCTCTCCTGGCCCCCGAACTCTCGCCTCTCCTGGGCCCCGAACTCTCGCCTCTCCTGGGCCCTCGCCTCACCTGTCCCCCGACCTCTCGCCTCTCCTGGGCCCCGAACTCTCGCCTCTCCTGGGCCCCGAACTCTCGCCTCTCCTGGGCCCTCGCCTCTCCTGGGTCCCGAACTCTCGCCTCTCCTGAGCCCCGAACTCTCGCCTCTCCTGGGCCCTCACCTCTCCTGGGCCCCGAACCCTCGCCTCTGCTGGGCCCCGAACTCTCGCCTCTCATGGGCCCTGAACTCACACCTCTCCTGGGCCCTCGCCTCTCCTGGGCCCCAAACCCTCGCCTCCCCTGGGCCCCAAACCCTCGCCTCTCCTGGGCCCCAAACCCTCGCCTCTCCTGGGCCCCGAACTCTCACCTCTCCTGGGCTCTTGCCTCTCCTGGCCCCTGAACTCTCGCCTCTCCTGGGCCCCGAACACTCGCCTCTCCTGGGTCCCGAACTCTCGGCTCTCTTGGGCCCCGAACCCTCACCTCTCCTGGGCCCTCGCCTCTCCTGGGCCCCGAACCCTCGCCTCTCATGGGCCCCGAACTCTCGCCTCTCCTGGGCCCCGAACTCTCGCCTCTCCTGGGCTCCTGGGCCCTCGCCTCTCCTGGCCCCCGAACTCTCGCCTCTCCTGGCCCCCGAACTCTCGCCTCTCCTGGGCCCCGAACTCTCGCCTCTCCTGGCCCCCGGACTCTCGCCTCTCCTGGGCCCCGAACTCTCGCCTCTCCTGGCCCCCGAACTCTCGCCTCTCCTGGCCCCCGAACTCTCGCCTCTCCTGGGCCCTCGCCTCTCCTAGGCCCCAAACCCTCGCCTCTCCTGGGCCCCGAACTCTCTCCTCTCCTGGGCCCTCGCCTCTCCTAGGCCCCAAACTCTCGCCTCTCCTGGGCCCTGAACACATGCCTCTCCTGGGCCCTCGCCTCTCGTAGGCCCCAAACCCTCGCCTCTCCTGGGCCCCTGAACTCTCGCCTCTCCTGGGCCCCGAACTCTGTCCTCTCCTGGGCTCCGAACTCTCGCCTCTCCTGGGCCTCGAACTCTCGCCTCTCCTGGGCCCCGAACTCTCGCCTCTCCTGGGCCCTCACCTCTCCTGGCCCCTGAACTCTCGCCTCTCCTAGGCCCAAAACCCTCGCCTCTCCTGGGCTCCGAACTCTCGCCTCTCCTGGGCCCCGAACTCTCACCTCTCCTGGGCCCCGAACTCTCGCGTCTCCTGGGCCCTCGCCTCTCCTGGCCCCCGAACTCTCGCCTCTCCTGGGCCCCGAACTCTCGCCTCTCCTGCGCCCTCGCCTCTCCTGGCCCCCGAACTCTCGCTTCTCCTGGGCCCCGAACTCTCGCCTCTCCTGGGCCCCGAACTCTCGCCTCTCCTGGGCCCTCGCCTCTCCTGGGCCCCTAACTCACACCTCTCCTGGGCCCCGAACTCTCGCCTCTCCTGGGCCCTCGCCTCTCCTGGGCCCCGAACTCTCGCCTCTCCTGGCCCCCGAACTCTCGCCTCTCCTGGGCCCCGAACTCATGCCTCTCCTGGGCCCTCGCCTCTCCTGGGCCCCGAACCCTCGCCTCTCCTGGGCCCCGAACTCTCGCCACTCCTGGGCCCTGAACTCATGCCTCTCCTGGGCCCTCGCCTCTCCTGGGCCCCACACCTTCGCCTCTCCTAGGCCCCAAACCCTCGCCTCTCCTGGGCCCCGAACTCTCACCTCTCCTGGGCCCTTGCCTCTCCTGGCACCTGAACTCTCGCCTCTCCTAGGCCCCGAACTCTCGCCTCTCCTGGGTCCCGAACTCTCGCCTCTCCTGGGCCCCGAACTCTCGCCTCTCCTGGGCCCCGAACCCTCGCCTCTCCTGGACCCCGAACTCTCGCCTCTCCTGGGCCCCGAACTCTCGCCTCTCCTGGGCCCTCGCATCTCCTGGCCCCCGAACTCTCGCTTCTCCTGGCCCCCGAACTCTCGTCTCTCCTGGGCCCCGAACTCTCGCCTCTCCTGGGCCCCGAACTCTTGCCTCTCCTGGGCCCCGAACTCTCGCCTCTCCTGCGCCCCGAACTCTCACCTCTCCTGGGCCCTCGCCTCTCCTAGGCCCCAAACTCTCGCCTCTCCTGGGCCCTGAACTCACGCTTCTCCTGGGCCCTCGCCTCTCCTCGGCCCCAAACTCTCGCCTCTCCTGGGCCCCGAACTCTCGCCTCTCCTGGGCCCCGAACTGTCGCCTCTCCTGGGCCTCGAACTCTCGCCTCTCCTGGGCCCCGAACTCTCGCCTCTCCTGGGCCCTAGCCTCTCCTGGGCCCCTGAACTCTCGCCTCTCCTGGACCCCGAACTCTCTCCTCTCCTGGGCCCCGAACTCTCGCCTCTCCTGGGCCTCGAACTCTCGCCTCTCCTGGGCCCCGAACTCTCGCCTCTCCTGGGCCCTCGCCTCTCCTGGCCCCTGAACTCTCGCCTCTCCTAGGCCCCAAACCCTCGCCTCTCCTGGGCTCCGAACTCTCGCCTCTCCTGGGCCCCGAACTCTCACCTCTCCTGGGCCCCGAACTCTCGCGTCTCCTGGGCCCTCGCCTCTCCTGGCCCCCGAACTCTCGCTTCTCCTGGGCTCCGAACTCTCGCCTCTCCTGCGCCCTCGCCTCTCCTGGCCCCCGAACTCTCGCTTCTCCTGGGCCCCGAACTCTCGCCTCTCCTGGGCCCCGAACTCTCGCCTCTCCTGGGCCCTCGCCTCTCCTGGGCCCCTAACTCACACCTCTCCTGGGCCCCGAACTCTCGCCTCTCCTGGGCCCTCGCCTCTCCTGGGCCCCGAACTCTCGCCTCTCCTGGCCCCCGAACTCTCGCCTCTCCTGGGCCCCGAACTCATGCCTCTCCTGGGCCCTCGCCTCTCCTGGGCCCCGAACTCTCGCCTCTCCTGGGCCCCGAACTCTCGCCACTCCTGGGCCCTGAACTCACGCCTCTCCTGGGCCCTCGTCTCTCCTGGGCCCCACACCCTCGCCTCTCCTGGGCCCCGAACTCTCACCTCTCCTGGGCCCTCGCCTCTCCTAGGCCCCAAACCCTCGCCTCTCCTGGGCCCCGAACTCTCACCTCTCCTGGGCCCTTGCCTCTCCTGGCACCTGAACTCTCACCTCTCCTAGGCCCCGAACTCTCGCCTCTCCTGGGCCCCGAACTCTCGCCTCTCCTGGGCCCCGAACTCTCGCCTCTCCTGGGCCCCGAACTCTCGCCTCTCCTGGGCCCTCGCATCTCCTGGCCCCCGAACTCTCGCTTCTCCTGGCCCCCGAACTCTCGCCTCTCCTGGGCCCCGAACTCTCGCCTCTCCTGGGCCCCGAACTCTTGCCTCTCCTGGGCCCCGAACTCTCGCCTCTCCTGCGCCCCGAACTCTCACCTCTCCTGGGCCCTCGCCTCTCCTAGGCCCCAAACTCTCGCCTCTCCTGGGCCCTGAACTCACGCTTCTCCTGGGCCCTCGCCTCTCCTGGGCCCCGAACTCTCGTCTCTCCTGGGCCCCGAACCCTCGCCTCTCCTGGACCCCGAACTCTCGCCTCTCCTGGGCCCCGAACTCTCGCCTCTCCTGGGCCCTCGCATCTCCTGGCCCCCGAACTCTCGCTTCTCCTGGGCCCTCGCCTCTCCTGGGCCCTCGCCTTTCCTGGGCCACGAACTCACGCCTCTCCTAGGCCCCGAACCCTCGCCTCTCCTGGGCCCAGAACTCTCACCTCTCCTGGGCCCCGAACTCTCACCTCTCCTGGGCCCCGAACTCTCACCTCTCCTGGGCCCCGAACTCTCGTCTCTGCTAGGCTCCGAACTCTCGCCTCTCCTGGGCCCCGAACTATCGCCTCTCCTGGGCCCTCGCCTCTCCTGGGCCCCGAACTCTCGCTTCTCCTGGGCCCTCGCCTCTCCTGGGCCCTCGCCTTTCCTGGGCCCCGAACCCTCGCCTCTCCTGGGCCCTGAACTCACGCCTCTCCTGGGCCCTCGCCTCTCCTAGGCCCCAAACCCTCGCCTCTCCTGGGCCCCGAACTCTCACCTCTCCTGGGCCCTCGCCTCTCCTAGGCCCCAAACTCTCACCTCTCCTGGGCCCCGAACTCTCGCCTCTCCTGGACCCCCGAACTCTCGCCTCTCCTGGGCCTCGAACTCTCGCCTCTCCTGGGCCCTGAACTCACGCCTCTCCTGGGCCCCGAACCCTCGCCTCTCCTGGGCCCTGAACTCTCACCTCTCCTCCGCCCCGATCCCTCGCCGCTCCTCCGCCCCGATCTCTCGCCTCTCCTGGCCCCTGAACTCTCGCCTCTCCTGGGCCCCGAACTCTCGCCTCTCCTGGGCCCCGAACTCACGCCTCTCCTGGCCCCCGAACTCTCACCTCTCCTGGGCCCTCGCCTCTCCTGGGCCCCGAACTCTCGCCTTTCCTGGGCCCCGAACTCTCGCCTCTCCTGGGCCCCGAACTTACGCCTCTCCTGGGCCGCGATCACATCCCTCTCCTGGCCCCCGAACTCTCACCTCTCCTGGGCCCTGAACTCTCACCTCTCCTGGGCCCTCGCCTCTCCTGGCCCCTGAACTCTCGCCTCTCCTGGGCCCTCGCCTCTCCTGGGCCCCGAACTCACGCCTCTCCTGGCCCCCGAACTCTCGCCTCTCCTGGGCCCTCACCTCTCCTGGCCCCCGAACTCTCGCCTCTCCTGGGCCCTTACCTCTCCTGGCCCCCGAACTCTCGGCTCTCCTGGGCCCCGAACTCTCGTCTCTCCTGGGCCCCGAACTCTCGCCTCTCCTGGGCCCTTACCTCTCCTGGCCCCCGAACTCTCGCCTCTCCTGGGCCCCGAACTCTCGTCTCTCCTGGGCCCCGAACTCTCGCCTCTCCTGGGCCCCGAACTCTCTTCTCTCCTAGGCCCCGAACCCTTGCCTCTCCTGGGCCCCGAACTCTCACCTCTCCTGGGCCCCGAACTGTCGTCTCTCCTGGGCCCCGAACTCTCGCCTCTCCTGGGCCCCGAACTCTCGCCTCTCCTGGGCCCCCAAACTCTCGCCTCTCCTGGGCCCCCAAACTCTCGCCTCTCCTGGGCCCCGAACTCTCGCCTCTCCTGGGCCCCGAACTCACGCCTCTCCTGGGCCCCGAACTCTCGCCTCTCCTGGGCCCCGAACTGTCGCCTCTCCTGGGCCCCGAACTCTCTACTCTTCTGGGCCACGAACTCACGCCTCTCCTAGGCCCCGAACCCTCGCCTCTCCTGGGCCCCGAACTCTCACCTCTCCTGGGCCCCGAACTCTCGCCTCTCCTGGGCCCCGAACTCTCACCTCTCCTGGGCTCCGAACTCTCGCCTCTCCTGGGCCCCGAACTGTCGCCTCTCCTGGGCCCTCGCCTCTCCTGGACCCCGAACTCTCGCTTCTCCTGGGCCCTCGCCTCTCCTGGGCCCTCGCCTCTCCTGGGCCCCGAACCCTCGCCTCTCCTGGGCCCTGAACTCACGCCTCTCCTGGGCCATCGACTCTCCTAGGCCCCAAACCCTCGCCTCTCCTGGGCCCCGAACTCTCACCTCTCCTGGGCCCTCGCCTCTCCTAGGCCCCAAACTCTCACCTCTCCTGGGCCCCGAACTCTCACCTCTCCTGGGCCTCGAACTCTCGCCTCTCCTGGGCCCTGAACTCACGCCTCTCCTGGGCCCCTAACCCTCGCCTCTCCTGGCCCCTGAACTCTCGCCTCTCCTGGGCCCCGAACTCTCGCCTCTCCTGGGCCCCGAACTCACGCCCCTCCTGGGCCCCGAACTCACGCCTCTCCTGGCCCCCGAACTCTCACCTCTCCTGGGCCCTCGCCTCTCCTGGGCCCCGAACTCTCGCCTTTCCTGGGCCCCGAACTCTCGCCTCTCCTGGGCCCCGAACTTACGCCTCTCCTGGGCCGCGATCACATCCCTCTCCTGGCCCCCGAACTCTCACCTCTCCTGCGCCCTGAACTATCACCTCTCCTGGGCCCTCGCCTCTCCTGGCCCCTGAACTCTCGCCTCTCCTGGGCCCTCGCCTCTCCTGGGCCCCGAACTCTCGCCTCTCCTGGGCCCTCACCTCTCCTGGCCCCCGAACTCTCGCCTCTCCTGGGCCCTCACCTCTCCTGGCCCCCGAACTCTCGCCTCTCCTGGGCCCTTACCTCTCCTGGCCCCCGAACTCTCGCCTCTCCTGGGCCCCGAACTCTCGTCTCTCCTGGGCCCCGAACTCTCGCCTCTCCTGGGCCCCGAACTCTCTTCTCTCCTAGGCCCCGAACCCTCGCCTCTCCTGGGCCCCGAACTCTCACCTCTCCTGGGCCCCGAACTGTCGTCTCTCCTGGGCCCCGAACTCTCGCCTCTCCTGGGCCCCGAACTCTCGCCTCTCCTGGGCCCCCAAACTCTCGCCTCTCCTGGGCCCCCAAACTCTCGCCTCTCCTGGGCCCCGAACTCTCGCCTCTCCTGGGCCCCGAACTCACGCCTCTCCTGGGCCCCGAACTCTCGCCTCTCCTGGGCCCCGAACTCTCGCCTCTCCTAGGCCCCGAACTCTCTACTCTCCTGGGCCACGAACTCACGCCTCTCCTAGGCCCCGAACCCTCGCCTCTCCTGGGCCCCGAACTCTCACCTCTCCTGGGCCCCGAACTCTTGCCTCCCCTGGGCCCCGAACTCTCACCTCTCCTGGACCCCGAACTCTCGCCTCTGCTAGGCTCCGAACTCTCGCCTCTCCTGGGCCCCGAACTGTCGCCTCTCCTGGGCCCTCGCCTCTCCTGGGCCCCGAACTCTCGCTTCTCCTGGGCCCTCGCCTCTCCTGGGCCCTCTCCTCTCCTGGGCCCAAACCCTCGCCTCTCCTGGGCCCTGAACTCACGCCTCTCCTGGGCCCTCGCCTCTCCTAGGCCCCAAACCCTCGCCTCTCCTGGGCCCCGAACTCTCACCTCTCCTGGGCCCTCGCCTCTCCTAGGCCCCAAACTCTCGCCTCTCCTGGGCCCTGAACACACGCCTCTCCTGGGCCCTCGCCTCTCCTAGGCCCCAAACCCTCGCCTCTCCTGGCCCCTGAACTCTCGCCTCTCCTGGGCCCCGAACTCTCTCCTCTCCTGGGCCCCGAACTCTCGCCTCTCCTGGGCCCCGAACTCTCACCTCTCCTGGGCCCCGAACTCTCGCGTCTCCAGGGCCCTCGCCTCTCCTGGCCCCCGAACTCTCGCCTCTCCTGGGCCCCGAACTCTCGCCTCTCCTGGGCCCTCGCCTCTCCTGGCCCCCGAACTCTCGCCTCTCCTGGGCCCCGAACTCTCGCCTCTCCTGGGCACCGAACTCTCGCCTCTCCTGGGCCCTCGCCTCTCCTGGGCCCCTAACTCACACTTCTCCTGGGCCCCGAACTCTCGCCTCTCCTGGCCCCTGAACTCTCGCCTCTCCTGGGCCACGAACTCATGCCTCTCCTGGGCCCTCGCCTCTCCTGGGCCCCGAACCCTCACCTCTCCTGGGCCCCGAACTCTCGCCACTCCTGGGCCCTGAACTCTCGCCTCTCCTGGGCCCTCGCATCTCCTGGCCCCCGAACTCTTGCCTCTCCTGGCCCCAGAACTCTCGCCTCTCCTGAGCCCCGAACTCTCGTCTCTCCTGGGCCCCGAACTCTCGCCTCTCCTGTGCCCCGAACTCTCGCCTCTCCTGCGCCCCGAACTCTCACCTCTCCTGGGCCCTCGCCTCTCCTAGGCCCCAAACTCTCGCCTCTCCTGGGCCCTGAACTCACGCTTCTCCTGGGCCCTCGCCTCTCCTAGGCCCCAAACTCTCGCCTCTCCTGGGCCCCGAACTCTCGCCTCTCCTGGGCCCCGAACTCTCGCCTCTCCTGGGCCTCGAACTCTCGCCTCTCCTGGGCCCTCACCTCTCCTGGGCCCCGAACTCTCGCCTCTCCTGGGCCCTCGCCTCTCCTGGCTCCTGAACTCTCGCCTCTCCTAGGCCCCAAACCCTCGCCTCTCCTGGGCCTCGAACTCTCGCCTCTCCTGGGCCTCGAACTCTCGCCTCTCCTGGGCCCCGAACTCTCGCGTCTCCTGGGCCCTCGCCTCTCCTGGCCCCCGAACTCTCGCATCTCCTGGCCCCCGAACTCTCGCCTCTCCTGGCCCCCGAACTCTCGCCTCTCCTGGGCCCCGAACTCTCGCCTCTCCTGGGCCCCGAACTCTCGCCTCTCCTGGGCCCCGAACTCTCGCCTCTCCTGGGCCCCGAACTCTCGCCTCTCCTGCGCCCCGAACTCTCGCCTCTCCTGGGCCCTCGCCTCTCCTGGCCCCTGAACTCTCGCCTCTCCTGGGCCCCGAACTCTCACCTCTCCTGGGCCCCGAACTCTCGCCTCTCCTGGGCCCCCGAACTCTCGCCTCTCCTGGGCCCCGAACTCTCGCCTCTCCTGGGCCCCGAACTCTCACCTCTCCTGGGCCCTGAACTCTCGCCTCTGCTAGGCTCCGAACTCTCGCCTCTCCTGGGCCCCGAACTCTCGCCTCTCCTGGGCCCCGAACTCTCGCCTCTCCTGGCCCCCGAACTCTCGCCTCTCCTGGGCCCTCGCCTCTCCTAGGCCCCGAACTCTCGCCTCTCCCGGGCCCCGAACTCTCACCTCTCCTGGGCCCTCGCCTCTCCTAGGCCCCAAACCCTCGCCTCTCCTGGCCCCTGAACTCTCGCCTCTCCTGGGCCCCGAACTCTCGTCTCTCCTGGGCCCCGAACTCTCGCCTCTCCTGGGCCCCTGAACTCTCGCCTCTCCTGGGCCCCGAACTCTCGCCTCTCCTGGGCCCTGAACTCACGCCTCTCCTGTGCCCCGAACTCTCGCCTCTCCTGGGCCCTCACCTCTCCTGGGCCCCGAACTCTCGCCTCTCCTGGGCCCTCGCCTCTCCTGGCCCCTGAACTCTCGCCTCTCCTAGGCCCCAAATCCTCGCCTCTCCTGGGCCCCGAACTCACGCCTCTCCTCGGTCCCGAACTCTCGCCTCTCCTGGGCCCCGAACTCTCGCGTCTCCTGGGCCCTCGCCTCTCCTGGCCCCCGAACTCTCGCCTCTCCTGGGCCCCGAACTCTCGCCTCTCCTGGGCCCTCGCCTCACCTGTCCCCGACCTCTCGCCTCTCCTGGGCCCCGAACTCTCGCCTCTCCTGGGCCCCGAACTCTCGCCTCTCCTGGGCCCTTGCCTCTCCTGGGTCCCGAACTCTCGCCTCTTCTGGCCCCCGAACTCTCGCCTCTCCTGAGCCCAGAACTCTCGCCTCTCCTGGGCCCTCACCTCTCCTGGGCCCCGAACCCTCGCCTCTGCTGGGCCCCGAACTCTCGCCTCTCATGGGCCCTGAACTCACGCCTCTCCTGGGCCCTCGCCTCTCCTGGGCCCCAAACCCTCGCCTCCCCTGGGCCCCAAACCCTCGCCTCTCCTGGGCCCCAAACCCTCGCCTCTCCTGGGCCCCGAACTCTCACCTCTCCTGGGCTCTTGCCTCTCCTGGCCCCTGAACTCTCGCCTCTCCTGGGCCCCGAACACTCGCCTCTCCTGGGCCCCGAACTCTCGCCTCTCTTGGGCCCCGAACCCTCACCTCTCCTGGGCCCTCGCCTCTCCTGGGCCCCGAACCCTCGCCTCTCCTGGGCCCCGAACTCTCGCCTCTCCTGGGCCCCGAACTCTCGCCTCTCCTGGGCTCCTGGGCCCTCGCCTCTCCTGGCCCCCGAACTCTCGCCTCTCCTGGCCCCCGAACTCTCGCCTCTCCTGGGCCCCGAACTCTCGCCTCTCCTGGCCCCCGAAATCTCGCCTCTCCTGGGCCCCGAACTCTCGCCTCTCCTGGCCCCCGAACTCTCGCCTCTCCTGGCCCCCGAACTCTCGCCTCTCCTGGGCCCCGAACCCTCGCCTCTCCTGGGCCCTGAACTCACGCCTCTCCTGGGCCCTCGCCTCTCCTAGGCCCCAAACCCTCGCCTCTCCTGGGCCCCGAACTCTCTCCTCTCCTGGGCCCTCGCCTCTCCTAGGCCCCAAACTCTCGCCTCTCCTGGGCCCTGAACACACGCCTCTCCTGGGCCCTCGCCTCTCCTATGCCCCAAACCCTCGCCTCTCCTGGGCCCCTGAACTCTCGCCTCTCCTGGGCCCCGAACTCTGTCCTCTCCTGGGCTCCGAACTCTCGCCTCTCCTGGGCCTCGAACTCTCACCTCTCCTGGGCCCCGAACTCTCGCGTCTCCTGGGCCCTCGCCTCTCCTGGCCCCCGAACTCTCGCCTCTCCTGGGCCCCGAACTCTCGCCTCTCCTGCGCCCTCGCCTCTCCTGGCCCCCGAACTCTCGCTTCTCCTGGGCCCCGAACTCTCGCCTCTCCTGGGCCCCGAACTCTCGCCTCTCCTGGGCCCTCGCCTCTCCTGGACCCCTAACTCACACCTCTCCTGGGCCCCGAACTCTCGCCTCTCCTGGGCCCTCGCCTCTCCTGGGCCCCGAACTCTCGCCTCTCCTGGCCCCCGAACTCTCGCCTCTCCTGGGCCCCGAACCCTCGCCTCTCCTGGGCCCCGAACTCTCGCCACTCCTGGGCCCTGAACTCATGCCTCTCCTGGGCCCTCGCCTCTCCTGGGCCCCACACCTTCGCCTCTCCTGGGCCCCGAACTCCCACCTCTCCTGGGCCCTCGCCTCTCCTAGGCCCCAAACCCTCGCCTCTCCTGGGCCCCGAACTCTCACCTCTCCTGGGCCCTTGCCTCTCCTGGCACCTGAACTCTCGCCTCTCCTAGGCCCCGAACTCTCGCCTCGCCTGGGCCCCGAACTCTCGCCTCTCCTGGGCCCCGAACTCTCGCCTCTCCTGGGCCCCGAACCCTCGCCTCTCCTGGACCCCGAACTCTCGCCTCTCCTGGGCCCCGAACTCTCGCCTCTCCTGTGCCCTCGCATCTCCTGGCCCCCGAACTCTCGCTTCTCCTGGCCCCCGAACTCTCGTCTCTCCTGGGCCCCGAACTCTCGCCTCTCCTGGGCCCCGAACTCTTGCCTCTCCTGGGCCCCGAACTCTCGCCTCTCCTGCGCCCCGAACTCTCACCTCTCCTGGGCCCTCGCCTCTCCTAGGCCCCAAACTCTCGCCTCTCCTGGGCCCTGAACTCACGCTTCTCCTGGGCCCTCGCCTCTCCTCGGCCCCAAACTCTCGCCTCTCCTGGGCCCCGAACTCTCGCCTCTCCTGGGCCCCGAACTCTCGCCTCTCCTGGGCCTCGAACTCTCGCCTCTCCTGGGCCCCGAACTCTCGCCTCTCCTGGGCCCTCGCCTCTCCTGGGCCCCTGAATTCTCGCCTCTCCTGGGCCCCGAACTCTCTCCTCTCCTGGGCCCCGAACTCTCGCCTCTCCTGGGCCTCGAACTCTCGCCTCTCCTGGGCCCCGAACTCTCGCCTCTCCTGGGCCCTCGCCTCTCCTGGCCCCTGAACTCTCGCCTCTCCTAGGCCCCAAACCCTCGCCTCTCCTGGGCTCCGAACTCTCGCCTCTCCTGGGCCCCGAACTCTCACCTCTCCTGGGCCCCGAACTCTCGCGTCTCCTGGGCCCTCGCCTCTCCTGGCCCCCGAACTCTCGCCTCTCCTGGGCTCCGAACTCTCGCCTCTCCTGCGCCCTCGCCTCTCCTGGCCCCCGAACTCTCGCTTCTCCTGGGCCCCGAACTCTCGCCTCTCCTGGGCCCCGAACTCTCGCCTCTCCTGGGCCCTCGCCTCTCCTGGGCCCCTAACTCACACCTCTCCTGGGCCCCGAACTCTCGCCTCTCCTGGGCCCTCGCCTCTCCTGGGCCCCGAACTCTCGCCTCTCCTGGCCCCCGAACTATCGCCTCTCCTGGGCCCCGAACTCATGCCTCTCCTGGGCCCTCGCCTCTCCTGGGCCCCGAACCCTCGCCTCTCCTGGGCCCCGAACTCTCGCCACTCCTGGGCCCTGAACTCACGCCTCTCCTGGGCCCTCGCCTCTCCTGGGCCCCACACCCTCGCCTCTCCTGGGCCCCGAACTCTCACCTCTCCTGGGCCCTCGCCTCTCCTAGGCCCCAAACCCTCGCCTCTCCTGGGCCCCGAACTCTCACCTCTCCTGGGCCCTTGCCTCTCCTGGCACCTGAACTCTCACCTCTCCTAGGCCCCGAACTCTCGCCTCTCCTGGGCCCCGAACTCTCGCCTCTCCTGGGCCCCGAACTCTCGCCTCTCCTGGGCCCCGAACTCTCGCCTCTCCTGGGCCCTCGCATCTCCTGGCCCCGAACTCTCGCTTCTCCTGGGCCCCAAACTCTCGCCTCTCCTGGGTCCTCGCCTCTCCTGGCCCCCGAACTCTCGCCTCTCCTGGGCCCCGAACTCTCGCCTCTCCTGGGCCCCGAACTCTCGCCTCTCCTGGGCCCTCGCCTCTCCTAGGCCCCAAACCCTCGCCTCTCCTGGCCCCTGAACTCTCGCCTCTCCTGCGCCCCGAACTCTCTCCTCTCCTGGGCCCCGAACTCTCGCCTCTCCTGGGCCCCGAACTCTCACCTCTCCTGGGCCCCGAACTCTCGCGTCTCCAGGGCCCTCGCCTCTCCTGGCCCCCGAACTCTCGCCTCTCCTGGGCCCCGAACTCTCGCCTCTCCTGGGCCCTCGCCTCTCCTGGCCCCCGAACTCTCGCCTCTCCTGGGCCCCGAACTCTCGCCTCTCCTGGGCCCCGAAATCTCGCCTCTCCTGGGCCCTCGCCTCTCCTGGGCCCCTAACTCACACTTCTCCTGGGCCCCGAACTCTCGCCTCTCCTGGCCCCCGAACTCTCGCCTCTCCTGGGCCACGAACTCATGCCTCTCCTGGGCCCTCGCCTCTCCTGGGCCCCGAACCCTCACCTCTCCTGGGCCCCGAACTCTCGCCACTCCTGGGCCCTGAACTCTCGCCTCTCCTGGGCCCTCGCATCTCCTGGCCCCCGAACTCTTGCCTCTCCTGGCCCCAGAACTCTCGCCTCTCCTGAGCCCCGAACTCTCGCCTCTCCTGGGCCCCGAACTCTCGCCTCTCCTGGGCCCCGAACTCTCGCCTCTCCTGCGCCCCGAACTCTCACCTCTCCTGGGCCCTCGCCTCTCCTAGGCCCCAAACTCTCGCCTCTCCTGGGCCCTGAACTCACGCTTCTCCTGGGCCCTCGCCTCTCCTAGGCCCCAAACTCTCGCCTCTCCTGGGCCCCGAACTCTCGCCTCTCCTGGGCCCCGAACTCTCGCCTCTCCTGGGCCTCGAACTCTCGCCTCTCCTGGGCCCCGAACTCTCGCCTCTCCTGGGCCCTCACCTCTCCTGGGCCCCGAACTCTCGCCTCTCCTGGGCCCTGAACTCACGCTTCTCCTGGGCCCTCGCCTCTCCTCGGCCCCAAACTCTCGCCTCTCCTGGGCCCCGAACTCTCGCCTCTCCTGGGCCCCGAACTCTCGCCTCTCCTGGGCCTCGAACTCTCGCCTCTCCTGGGCCCCGAACTCTCGCCTCTCCTGGGCCCTCGCCTCTCCTGGGCCCCTGAATTCTCGCCTCTCCTGGGCCCCGAACTCTCTCCTCTCCTGGGCCCCGAACTCTCGCCTCTCCTGGGCCTCGAACTCTCGCCTCTCCTGGGCCCCGAACTCTCGCCTCTCCTGGGCCCTCGCCTCTCCTGGCCCCTGAACTCTCGCCTCTCCTAGGCCCCAAACCCTCGCCTCTCCTGGGCTCCGAACTCTCGCCTCTCCTGGGCCCCGAACTCTCACCTCTCCTGGGCCCCGAACTCTCGCGTCTCCTGGGCCCTCGCCTCTCCTGGCCCCCGAACTCTCGCCTCTCCTGGGCTCCGAACTCTCGCCTCTCCTGCGCCCTCGCCTCTCCTGGCCCCCGAACTCTCGCTTCTCCTGGGCCCCGAACTCTCGCCTCTCCTGGGCCCCGAACTCTCGCCTCTCCTGGGCCCTCGCCTCTCCTGGGCCCCTAACTCACACCTCTCCTGGGCCCCGAACTCTCGCCTCTCCTGGGCCCTCGCCTCTCCTGGGCCCCGAACTCTCGCCTCTCCTGGCCCCCGAACTATCGCCTCTCCTGGGCCCCGAACTCATGCCTCTCCTGGGCCCTCGCCTCTCCTGGGCCCCGAACCCTCGCCTCTCCTGGGCCCCGAACTCTCGCCACTCCTGGGCCCTGAACTCACGCCTCTCCTGGGCCCTCGCCTCTCCTGGGCCCCACACCCTCGCCTCTCCTGGGCCCCGAACTCTCACCTCTCCTGGGCCCTCGCCTCTCCTAGGCCCCAAACCCTCGCCTCTCCTGGGCCCCGAACTCTCACCTCTCCTGGGCCCTTGCCTCTCCTGGCACCTGAACTCTCACCTCTCCTAGGCCCCGAACTCTCGCCTCTCCTGGGCCCCGAACTCTCGCCTCTCCTGGGCCCCGAACTCTCGCCTCTCCTGGGCCCCGAACT
This sequence comes from Pristiophorus japonicus, assembly GCF_044704955.1. Classification (NCBI taxonomy): domain Eukaryota; kingdom Metazoa; phylum Chordata; class Chondrichthyes; family Pristiophoridae; genus Pristiophorus; species Pristiophorus japonicus. The sequence goes on from NW_027253347.1 coordinate 350,580, forward strand.
CTCGCCTCTCCTGGGCCCTCGCATCTCCTGGCCCCGAACTCTCGCTTCTCCTGGGCCCCAAACTCTCGCCTCTCCTGGGTCCTCGCCTCTCCTGGCCCCCGAACTCTCGCCTCTCCTGGGCCCCGAACTCTCGCCTCTCCTGGGCCCCGAACTCTCGCCTCTCCTGGGCCCTCGCCTCTCCTAGGCCCCAAACCCTCGCCTCTCCTGGCCCCTGAACTCTCGCCTCTCCTGCGCCCCGAACTCTCTCCTCTCCTGGGCCCCGAACTCTCGCCTCTCCTGGGCCCCGAACTCTCACCTCTCCTGGGCCCCGAACTCTCGCGTCTCCAGGGCCCTCGCCTCTCCTGGCCCCCGAACTCTCGCCTCTCCTGGGCCCCGAACTCTCGCCTCTCCTGGGCCCTCGCCTCTCCTGGCCCCCGAACTCTCGCCTCTCCTGGGCCCCGAACTCTCGCCTCTCCTGGGCCCCGAAATCTCGCCTCTCCTGGGCCCTCGCCTCTCCTGGGCCCCTAACTCACACTTCTCCTGGGCCCCGAACTCTCGCCTCTCCTGGCCCCCGAACTCTCGCCTCTCCTGGGCCACGAACTCATGCCTCTCCTGGGCCCTCGCCTCTCCTGGGCCCCGAACCCTCACCTCTCCTGGGCCCCGAACTCTCGCCACTCCTGGGCCCTGAACTCTCGCCTCTCCTGGGCCCTCGCATCTCCTGGCCCCCGAACTCTTGCCTCTCCTGGCCCCAGAACTCTCGCCTCTCCTGAGCCCCGAACTCTCGCCTCTCCTGGGCCCCGAACTCTCGCCTCTCCTGGGCCCCGAACTCTCGCCTCTCCTGCGCCCCGAACTCTCACCTCTCCTGGGCCCTCGCCTCTCCTAGGCCCCAAACTCTCGCCTCTCCTGGGCCCTGAACTCACGCTTCTCCTGGGCCCTCGCCTCTCCTAGGCCCCAAACTCTCGCCTCTCCTGGGCCCCGAACTCTCGCCTCTCCTGGGCCCCGAACTCTCGCCTCTCCTGGGCCTCGAACTCTCGCCTCTCCTGGGCCCCGAACTCTCGCCTCTCCTGGGCCCTCACCTCTCCTGGGCCCCGAACTCTCGCCTCTCCTGGGCCCTCGCCTCTCCTGGCTCCTGAACTCTCGCCTCTCCTAGGCCCCAAACCCTCGCCTCTCCTGGGCCTCGAACTCTCGCCTCTCCTGGGCCTCGAACTCTCGCCTCTCCTGGGCCCCGAACTCTCGCGTCTCCTGGGCCTTCGCCTCTCCTGGCCCCCGAACTCTCGCATCTCCTGGCCCCCGAACTCTCGCCTCTCCTGGCCCCCGAACTCTCGCCTCTCCTGGGCCCCGAACTCTCGCCTCTCCTGGGCCCCGAACTCTCGCCTCTCCTGGGCCCCGAACTCTCGCCTCTCCTGGGCCCCGAACTCTCGCCTCTCCTGCGCCCCGAACTCTCGCCTCTCCTGGGCCCTCGCCTCTCCTGGCCCCTGAACTCTCGCCTCTCCTGGGCCCCGAACTCTCACCTCTCCTGGGCCCCGAACTCTCGCCTCTCCTGGGCCCCCGAACTCTCGCCTCTCCTGGGCCCCGAACTCTCGCCTCTCCTGGGCCCCGAACTCTCACCTCTCCTGGGCCCTGAACTCTCGCCTCTGCTAGGCTCCGAACTCTCGCCTCTCCTGGGCCCCGAACTCTCGCCTCTCCTGGGCCCCGAACTCTCGCCTCTCCTGGCCCCCGAACTCTCGCCTCTCCTGGGCCCTCGCCTCTCCTAGGCCCCGAACTCTCGCCTCTCCCGGGCCCCGAACTCTCACCTCTCCTGGGCCCTCGCCTCTCCTAGGCCCCAAACCCTCGCCTCTCCTGGCCCCTGAACTCTCGCCTCTCCTGGGCCCCGAACTCTCGTCTCTCCTGGGCCCCGAACTCTCGCCTCTCCTGGGCCCCTGAACTCTCGCATCTCCTGGGCCCCGAACTCTCGCCTCTCCTGGGCCCTGAACTCACGCCTCTCCTGTGCCCCGAACTCTCGCCTCTCCTGGGCCCTCACCTCTCCTGGGCCCCGAACTCTCGCCTCTCCTGGGCCCTCACCTCTCCTGGGCCCCTGAACTCTCGCCTCTCCTGGGCCCCTGAACTCTCGCCTCTCCTCGGCCCCAAATCCTCGCCTCTCCTGGGCCCCGAACTCACGCCTCTCCTGGGCCCCGAACTCTCGCCTCTCCTGGGCCCCGAACTCTCGCGTCTCCTGGGCCCTCGCCTCTCCTGGCCCCCGAACTCTCGCCTCTCCTGGGCCCCGAACTCTCGCCTCTCCTGGGCCCTCGCCTCACCTGTCCCCCGACCTCTCGCCTCTCCTGGGCCCCGAACTCTCGCCTCTCCTGGGCCCCGAACTCTCGCCTCTCCTGGGCCCTCGCCTCTCCTGGGTCCCGAACTCTCGCCTCTTCTGGCCCCCGAACTCTCGCCTCTCCTGAGCCCCGAACTCTCGCCTCTCCTGGGCCCTCACCTCTCCTGGGCCCCGAACCCTCGCCTCTGCTGGGCCCCGAACTCTCGCCTCTCATGGGCCCTGAACTCACGCCTCTCCTGGGCCCTCGCCTCTCCTGGGCCCCAAACCCTCGCCTCCCCTGGGCCCCAAACCCTCGCCTCTCCTGGGCCCCAAACCCTCGCCTCTCCTGGGCCCCGAACTCTCACCTCTCCTGGGCTCTTGCCTCTCCTGGCCCCTGAACTCTCGCCTCTCCTGGGCCCCGAACACTCGCCTCTCCTGGGCCCCGAACTCTCGCCTCTCTTGGGCCCCGAACCCTCACCTCTCCTGGGCCCTCGCCTCTCCTGGGCCCCGAACCCTCGCCTCTCCTGGGCCCCGAACTCTCGCCTCTCCTGGGCCCCGAACTCTCGCCTCTCCTGGGCTCCTGGGCCCTCGCCTCTCCTGGCCCCCGAACTCTCGCCTCTCCTGGCCCCCGAACTCTCGCCTCTCCTGGGCCCCGAACTCTCGCCTCTCCTGGCCCCCGAAATCTCGCCTCTCCTGGGCCCCGAACTCTCGCCTCTCCTGGCCCCCGAACTCTCGCCTCTCCTGGCCCCCGAACTCTCGCCTCTCCTGGGCCCCGAACCCTCGCCTCTCCTGGGCCCTGAACTCACGCCTCTCCTGGGCCCTCGCCTCTCCTAGGCCCCAAACCCTCGACTCTCCTGGGCCCCGAACTCTCTCCTCTCCTGGGCCCTCGCCTCTCCTAGGCCCCAAACTCTCGCCTCTCCTGGGCCCTGAACACACGCCTCTCCTGGGCCCTCGCCTCTCCTAGGCCCCAAACCCTCGCCTCTCCTGGGCCCCTGAACTCTCGCCTCTCCTGGGCCCCGAACTCTGTCCTCTCCTGGGCTCCGAACTCTCGCCTCTCCTGGGCCCCGAACTCTCGCCTCTCCTGGGCCCCGAACTCTCGCCTCTCCTGGCCCCCGAACTCTCGCCTCTCCTGGGCCCCGAACTCTCGACTCTCCTGGCCCCCGAACTCTCGCCTCTCCTGGCCCCCGAACTCTCGTCTCTCCTGGGCCCCGAACCCTCGCCTCTCCTGGGCCCTGAACTCACGCCTCTCCTGGGCCCTCGCCTCTCCTAGGCCCCAAACCCTCGCCTCTCCTGGGCCCCGAACTCTCTCCTCTCCTGGGCCCTCGCCTCTCCTAGGCCCCGGGCCCTCGCCTCTCCTAGGCCCCAAACTCTCGCCTCTCCTGGGCCCTGAACACACGCCTCTCCTGGGCCCTCGCCTCTCCTAGGCCCCAAACCCTCGCCTCTCCTGGGCATCTGAACTCTCGCCTCTCCTGGGCCCCGAACTCTGTCCTCTCCTGGGCTCCGAACTCTCGCCTCTCCTGGGCCCCGAACTCTCGCCTCTCCTGGCCCCCGAACTCTCGCCTCTCCTGGCCCCCGAACTCTCGCCTCTCCTGGGCCCCGAACCCTCGCCTCTCCTGGGCCCTGAACTCACGCCTCTCCTGGGCCCTCGCCTCTCCTAGGCCCCAAACCCTCGCCTCTCCTGGGCCCCGAACTCTCTCCTCTCCTGGGCCCTCGCCTCTCCTAGGCCCCAAACTCTCGCCTCTCCTGGGCCCTGAACACACGCCTCTCCTGGGCCCTCGCCTCTCCTAGGCCCCAAACCCTCGCCTCTCCTGGGCCCCTGAACTCTCGCCTCTCCTGGGCCCCGAACTCTGTCCTCTCCTGGGCTCCAAACTCTCGCCTCTCCTGGGCCCCGAACTCTCGCCTCTCCTGGGCCCCGAACTCTCGCCTCTCCTGGCCCCCGAACTCTCGCCTCTCCTGGGCCCCGAACTCTCGCCTCTCCTGGCCCCTGAACTCTCGCCTCTCCTGGCCCCCGAACTCTCGCCTCTCCTGGGCCCCGAACCCTCGCCTCTCCTGGGCCCTGAACTCACGCCTCTCCTGGGCCCTCGCCTCTCCTCGGCCCCAAACCCTCGCCTCTCCTGGGCCCCGAACTCTCTCCTCTCCTGGGCCCTCGCCTCTCCTAGGCCCCAAACTCTCGCCTCTCCTGGGCCCTGAACACACGCCTCTCCTGGGCCCTCGCCTCTCCTAGGCCCCAAACCCTCGCCTCTCCTGGGCCCCTGAACTCTCGCCTCTCCTGGGCCCCGAACTCTGTCCTCTCCTGGGCTCCGAACTCTCGCCTCTCCTGGGCCTCGAACTCTCGCCTCTCCTGGGCCCCGAACTCTCGCCTCTCCTGGGCCCTCACCTCTTCTGGCCCCTGAACTCTCGCCTCTCCTAGGCCCAAAACCCTCGCCTCTCCTGGGCTCCGAACTCTCGCCTCTCCTGGGCCCCGAACTCTCACCTCTCCTGGGCCCCGAACTCTTGCGTCTCCTGGGCCCTCGCCTCTCCTGGCCCCCGAACTCTCGCCTCTCCTGGGCCCCGATCTCTCGCCTCTCCTGCGCCCTCGCCTCTCCTGGCCCCCGAAATCTCACTTCTCCTGGGCCCCGAACTCTCGCCTCTCCTGGGCCCCGAACTCTCGCCTCTCCTGGGCCCTCGCCTCTCCTGGGCCCCTAACTCACACCTCTCCTGGGCCCCGAACTCTCGCCTCTCCTGGGCACTCGCCTCTCCTGGGCCCCGAACTCTCGCCTCTCCTGGCCCCCAAACTCTCGCCTCTCCTGGGCCCCGAACTCATGCCTCTCCTGGGCCCTCGCCTCTCCTGGGCCCCGAACCCTCGCCTCTCCTGGGCCCCGAACTCTCGCCACTCCTGGGCCCTGAACTCATGCCTCTCCTGGGCCCTCGCCTCTCCTGGGCCCCACACCTTCGCCTCTCCTGGGCCCCGAACTCTCACCTCTCCTGGGCCCTCGCCTCTCCTAGGCCCCAAACCCTCGCCTCTCCTGGGCCCCGAACTCTCACCTCTCCTGGGCCCTTGCCTCTCCTGGCACCTGAACTCTCGCCTCTCCTAGGCCCCGAACTCTCGCCTCTCCTGGGCCCCGAACTCTCGCCTCTCCTGGGCCCCGAACTCTCGCCTCTCCTGGGCCCCGAACCCTCGCCTCTCCTGGACCCCGAACTCTCGCCTCTCCTGGGACCCGAACTCTCGCCTCTCCTGGGCCCTCGCATCTCCTGGCCCCCGAACTCTCGCTTCTCCTGGCCCCCGAACTCTCGTCTCTCCTGGGCCCCGAACTCTCGCCTCTCCTGGGCCCCGAACTCTTGCCTCTCCTGGGCCCCGAACTCTCGCCTCTCCTGCGCCCCGAACTCTCACCTCTCCTGGGCCCTCGCCTCTCCTAGGCCCCAAACTCTCGCCTCTCCTGGGCCCTGAACTCACGCTTCTCCTGGGCCCTCGCCTCTCCTCGGCCCCAAACTCTCGCCTCTCCTGGGCCCCGAACTCTCGCCTCTCCTGGGCCCCGAACTCTCGCCTCTCCTGGGCCTCGAACTCTCGCCTCTCCTGGGCCCCGAACTCTCGCCTCTCCTGGGCCCTCGCCTCTCCTGGGCCCCTGAACTCTCGCCTCTCCTGGGCCCCGAACTCTCTCCTCTCCTGGGCCCCGAACTCTCGCCTCTCCTGGGCCTCGAACTCTCGCCTCTCCTGGGCCCCGAACTCTCGCCTCTCCTGGGCCCTCGCCTCTCCTGGCCCCTGAACTCTCGCCTCTCCTAGGCCCGAAACCCTCGCCTCTCCTGGGCTCCGAACTCTCGCCTCTCCTGGGCCCCGAACTCTCACCTCTCCTGGGCCCCGAACTCTCGCGTCTCCTGGGCCCTCGCCTCTCCTGGCCCCCGAAATCTCGCTTCTCCTGGGCCCCGAACTCTCGCCTCTCCTGGGCCCCGAACTCTCGCCTCTCCTGGGCCCTCACCTCTCCTGGCCCCTGAACTCTCGCCTCTCCTAGGCCCAAAACCCTCGCCTCTCCTGGGCTCCGAACTCTCGCCTCTCCTGGGCCCCGAACTCTCACCTCTCCTGGGCCCCGAACTCTTGCGTCTCCTGGGCCCTCGCCTCTCCTGGCCCCCGAACTCTCGCCTCTCCTGGGCCCCGATCTCTCGCCTCTCCTGCGCCCTCGCCTCTCCTGGCCCCCGAAATCTCGCTTCTCCTGGGCCCCGAACTCTCGCCTCTCCTGGGCCCCGAACTCTCGCCTCTCCTGGGCCCTCGCCTCTCCTGGGCCCCTAACTCACACCTCTCCTGGGCCCCGAACTCTCGCCTCTCCTGGGCCCTCGCCTCTCCTGGGCCCCGAACTCTCGCCTCTCCTGGCCCCCAAACTCTCGCCTCTCCTGGGCCCCGAACTCATGCCTCTCCTGGGCCCTCGCCTCTCCTGGGCCCCGAACCCTCGCCTCTCCTGGGCCCCGAACTCTCGCCACTCCTGGGCCCTGAACTCATGCCTCTCCTGGGCCCTCGCCTCTCCTGGGCCCCACACCTTCGCCTCTCCTGGGCCCCGAACTCTCACCTCTCCTGGGCCCTCGCCTCTCCTAGGCCCCAAACCCTCGCCTCTCCTGGGCCCCGAACTCTCACCTCTCCTGGGCCCTTGCCTCTCCTGGCACCTGAACTCTCGCCTCTCCTAGGCCCCGAACTCTCGCCTCTCCTGAGCCCCGAACTCTCGCCTCTCCTGGGCCCCGAACTCTCGCCTCTCCTGGGCCCCGAACCCTCGCCTCTCCTGGACCCCGAACTCTCGCCTCTCCTGGGACCCGAACTCTCGCCTCTCCTGGGCCCTCGCATCTCCTGGCCCCCGAACTCTCGTTTCTCCTGGCCCCCGAACTCTCGTCTCTCCTGGGCCCCGAACTCTCGCCTCTCCTGGGCCCCGAACTCTTGCCTCTCCTGGGTCCCGAACTCTCGCCTCTCCTGCGCCCCGAACTCTCACCTCTCCTGGGCCCTCGCCTCTCCTAGGCCCCAAACTCTCGCCTCTCCTGGGCCCTGAACTCACGCTTCTCCTGGGCCCTCGCCTCTCCTCGGCCCCAAACTCTCGCCTCTCCTGGGCCCCGAACTCTCGCCTCTCCTGGGCCCCAAACTCTCGCCTCTCCTGGGCCTCGAACTCTCGCCTCTCCTGGGCCCCGAACTCTCGCCTCTCCTGGGCCCTCGCCTCTCCTGGGCCCCTGAACTCTCGCCTCTCCTGGGCCCCGAACTCTCTCCTCTCCTGGGCCCCGAACTCTCGCCTCTCCTGGGCCTCGAACTCTCGCCTCTCCTGGGCCCCGAACTCTCGCCTCTCCTGGGCCCTCGCCTCTCCTGGCCCCTGAACTCTCGCCTCTCCTAGGCCCGAAACCCTCGCCTCTCCTGGGCTCTGAACTCTCGCCTCTCCTGGGCCCCGAACTCTCACCTCTCCTGGGCCCCGAACTCTCGCGTCTCCTGGGCCCTCGCCTCTCCTGGCCCCCGAACTCTCGCCTCTCCTGGGCTCCGAACTCTCGCCTCTCCTGCGCCCTCGCCTCTCCTGGCCCCCGAACTCTCGCTTCTCCTGGGCCCCGAACTCTCGCCTCTCCTGGGCCCCGAACTCTCGCCTCTCCTGGGCCCTCGCCTCTCCTGGGCCCCTAACTCACACCTCTCCTGGGCCCCGAACTCTCGCCTCTCCTGGGCCCTCGCCTCTCCTGGGCCCCGAACTCTCGCCTCTCCTGGCCCCCGAACTCTCGCCTCTCCTGGGCCCCGAACTCATGCCTCTCCTGGGCCCTCGCCTCTCCTGGGCCCCGAACCCTCGCCTCTCCTGGGCCCCGAACTCTCGCCACTCCTGGGCCCTGAACTCACGCCTCTCCTGGGCCCTCGCCTCTCCTGGGCCCCACACCCTCGCCTCTCCTGGGCCCCGAACTCTCACCTCTCCTGGGCCCTCGCCTCTCCTAGGCCCCAAACCCTCGCCTCTCCTGGGCCCCGAACTCTCACCTCTCCTGGGCCCTTGCCTCTCCTGGCACCTGAACTCTCACCTCTCCTAGGCCCCGAACTCTCGCCTCTCCTGGGCCCCGAACTCTCGCCTCTCCTGGGCCCCGAACTCTCGCCTCTCCTGGGCCCCGAACTCTCGCCTCTCCTGGGCCCTCGCATCTCCTGGCCCCCGAACTCTCGCTTCTCCTGGCCCCCGAACTCTCGCCTCTCCTGGGCCCCGAACTCTCGCCTCTCCTGGGCCCCGAACTCTTGCCTCTCCTGGGCCCCGAACTCTCGCCTCTCCTGCACCCCGAACTCTCACCTCTCCTGGGCCCTCGCCTCTCCTAGGCCCCAAACTCTCGCCTCTCCTGGGCCCTGAACTCACGCTTCTCCTGGGCCCTCGCCTCTCCTGGGCCCCGAACTCTCGTCTCTCCTGGGCCCCGAACCCTCGCCTCTCCTGGACCCCGAACTCTCGCCTCTCCTGGGCCCCGAACTCTCGCCTCTCCTGGGCCCTTGCATCTCCTGGCCCCCGAACACTCGCTTCTCCTGGCCCCCGAACTCTCGCCTCTCCTGGGCCCCGAACTCTCGCCTCTCCTGGGCCCCGAACTCTTGCCTCTCCTGGGCCCCGAACTCTCGCCTCTCCTGGGCCCCGAACTCTCGCCTCTCCTGGGCCCCGAACCCTCGCCTCTCCTGGACCCCGAACTCTCGCCTCTCCTGGGCCCCGAACTCTCGCCTCTCCTGGGCCCTCGCATCTCCTGGCCCCCGAATTCTCGCTTCTCCTGGCCCCCGAACTCTCGCCTCTCCTGGGCCCCGAACTCTTGCCTCTCCTGGGCCCCGAACTCTCGCCTCTCCTGCGCCCCGAACTCTCACCTCTCCTGGGCCCTCGCCTCTCCTAGGCCCCAAACTCTCGCCTCTCCTGGGGCCTGAACTCACGCTTCTCCTGGGCCCTCGCCTCTCCTGGGCCCCAAACTCTCGCCTCTCCTGGGCCCCGAACTCTCGCCTCTCCTGGGCCCCGAACTCTCGCCTCTCCTGGGCCTCGAACTCTCGCCTCTCCTGGGCCCCGAACTCTCGCCTCTCCTGGGCCCTCACCTCTCCTGGGCCCCGAACTCTCGCCTCTCCTGGGCCCTCGCCTCTCCTGGCTCCTGAACTCTCGCCTCTCCTAGGCCCCAAACCCTCGCCTCTCCTGGGCCCCGAACTCTCGCCTCTCCTGGGCCTCGAACTCTCGCCTCTCCTGGGCCCCGAACTCTCGCGTCTCCTGGGCCCTCACCTCTCCTGGCCCCCGAACTCTCGCATCTCCTGGCCCCCGAACTCTCGCCTCTCCTGGCCCCCGAACTCTCACTCTCTTGGGCCCCGAACTCTCGTCTCTCCTGTGCCCCGAACTCTCGCCTCTCCTGGGCCCCGAACTCTCGCCACTCCTGCGCCCCGAACTCTCGCCTCTCCTGGGCCCTCGCCTCTCCTGGCCCCTGAACTCTCGCCTTTCCTGGGCCCCGAACTCTCACCTCTCCTGGGCCCCCGAACTCACGCCTCTCCTGGGCCCCGAACCCTCGCCTCTCCTGGGCCCTGAACTCTCACCTCTCCTGGGCCCCGAACCCTCGCCTCTCCTGGGCCCCGAACTCGCGCCTCTCCTGGGCCCCGAACTCTCGCCTCTCCTGGGCCCCGAACTCTCACCTCTCCTCGGCCCTGAACTCTCACCTCTGCTAGGCTCCGAACTCTCGCCTCTCCTGGGCCCCGAACTCTCGCCTCTCCTGGGCCCCGAACTCTCGCCTCTCCTGGCCCCCGAACTCTCGCCTCTCCTGGGCCCTCGCCTCTCCTAGGCCCCGAACTCTCGCCTCTCCTGGGCCCCGAACTCTCACCTCTCCTGGGCCCTCGCCTTTCCTAGGCCCCAAAACCTCGCCTCTCCTGGCCCCTGAACTCTCGCCTCTCCTGGGCCCCGAACTCTCGCCTCTCCTGGGCCCCGAACTCTCGCCTCTCCTGGGCCCCTGAAGTCTCGCCTCTCCTGGGCCCCGAACTCTCGCCTCTTCTGGGCCCTGAACTCTCGCCTCTCCTGGGCCCCGAACTCTCGCCTCTCCTGGGCCCTCGCCTCTCCTGGGCCCCGAACTCTCGCGTCTCCTGGGCCCTCGCCTCTCCTGGCCCCGGAACTCTCGCCTCTCCTGGGCCCCGAACTCTCGCCTCTCCTGGGCCCTCGCCTCTCCTGGCCCCCGAACTCTCGCCTCTCCTGGGCCCCGAACTCTCGCCTCTCCTGGGCCCTCACCTCTCCTGGGCCCCGAACTCTCGCCTCTCCTGGGCCCTCGCCTCTCCTGGCTCCTGAACTCTCGCCTCTCCTAGGCCCCAAACCCTCGCCTCTCCTGGGCCTCAAACTCTCGCCTCTCCTGGGCCCCGAACTCTCGCGTCTCCTGGGCCCTCGCCTCTCCTGGCCCCCGAACTCTCGCATCTCCTGGCCCCCGAACTCTCGCCTCTCCTGCCCCCCGAACTCTCGCCTCTCCTGGGCCCCGAACTCTCGCCTCTCCTGGGCCCCGAACTCTCGCCTCTCCTGGGCCCCGAACTCTCGCCTCTCCTGCGCCCCGAACTCTCGCCTCTCCTGGGCCCTCGCCTCTCCTGGCCCCTGAACTCTCGCCTCTCCTGGGCCCCGAACTCTCACCTCTCCTGGGCCCCGAACTCTCGCCTCTCCTGGGCCCCCGAACTCTCGCCTCTCCTGGGCCCCGAACTCTCGCCTCTCCTGGGCCCCGAACTCTCACCTCTCCTGGGCCCTGAACTCTCGCCTCTGCTAGGCTCCGAACTCTCGCCTCTCCTGGGCCCCGAACTCTCGCCTCTCCTGGGCCCCGAACTCTCGCCTCTCCTGGCCCCCGAACTCTCGCCTCTCCTGGGCCCTCGCCTCTCCTCGGCCCCGAACTCTCGCCTCTCCTGGGCCCCGAACTCTCACCTCTCCTGGGCCCTCGCCTCTCCTAGGCCCCAAACCTTCGCCTCTCCTGGCCCCTGAACTCTCGCCTCTCCTGGGCCCCGAACTCTCGCCTCTCCTGGGCCCCGAACTCTCGCCTCTCCTGGGCCCCTGAACTCTCGCCTCTCCTGGGCCCCGAACTCTCGCCTCTCCTGCGCCCTGAACTCTCGCCTCTCCTGTGCCCCGAACTCTCGCCTCTCCTGGGCCCTCACCTCTCCTGGGCCCCGAACTCTCGCCTCTCCTGGGCCCTCGCCTCTCCTGGCCCCTGAACTCTCGCCTCTCCTAGGCCCCAAACCCTCGCCTCTCCTGGGCCCCGAACTCTCGCCTCTCCTGGGCCCCGAACTCTCGCCTCTCCTGGGCCCCGAACTCTCGCGTCTCCTGGGCCCTCGCCTCTCCTGGCCCCCGAACTCTCGCCTCTCCTGGGCCCCGAACTCTCGCCTCTCCTGGGCCCTCGCCTCTCCTGGCCCCCGACCTCTCGCCTCTCCTGGCCCCCGAACTCTCGCCTCTCCTGAGCCCCGAACTCTCGCCTCTCCTGGGCCCTCACCTCTCCTGGGCCCCGAACCATCGCCTCTGCTGGGCCCCGAACTCTCGCCTCTCATGGGCCCTGAACTCACGCCTCTCCTGGGCCCTCGCCTCTCCTGGGCCCCAAACCCTCGCCTCTCCTGGGCCCCGAACTCTCGCCTCTCCTGGGCCCCGAACTCTCGCCTCTCCTGGGCCCCAAACCCTCGCCTCTCCTGGGCCCCGAACTCTCGCCTCTCCTGGGCCCCGAACCCTCGCCTCTCCTGGGCCCCGAACTCTCGCCTCTCCTGGGCCCCGAACTCTCGCCTCTCCTGGGCTCCTGGGCCCTCGCCTCTCCTGGCCCCCGAACTCTCGCCTCTTCTGGCCCCCGAACTCTCGCCTCTCCTGGGCCCCGAACTCTCGCCTCTCCTGGCCCCCGAACTCTCGCCTCTCCTGGGCCCCGAACTCTCGCCTCTCCTGGCCCCCGAACTCTCGCCTCTCCTGGCCCCCGAACTCTCGCCTCTCCTGGGCCCCGAACCCTCGCCTCTCCTGGGCCCTGAACTCATGCCTCTCCTGGGCCCTCGCCTCTCCTAGGCCCCAAACCCTCGCCTCTCCTGGGCCCCGAACTCTCTCCTCTCCTGGGCCCTCGCCTCTCCTAGGCCCCAAACTCTCGCCTCTCCTGGGCCCTGAACACACGCCTTTCCTGGGCCCTCGCCTCTCCTAGGCCCCAAACCCTCGCCTCTCCTGGGCCCCTGAACTCTCGCCTCTCCTGGGCCCCGAACTCTCTCCTCTCCTGGGCACCGAACTCTCGCCTCTCCTGGGCCTCGAACTCTCGCCTCTCCTGGGCCCTGAACTCTCGCCTCTCCTGGGCCCTCGCCTCTCCTGGCCCCTGAACTCTCGCCTCTCCTAGGTCCCAAACACTCGCTTCTCCTGGGCTCCGAACTCTCGCCTCTCCTGGGCCCCGAACTCTCACCTCTCCTGGGCCCCGAACTCTCGCCTCTCCTGGGCCCTCGCCTCTCCTGGCCCCCGAACTCTCGCCTCTCCTGGGCCCCGAACTCTCGCCTCTCCTGCGCCCTCGCCTCTCCTGGCCCCCGAACTCTCGCTTCTCCTGGGCCCCGAACTCTCGCCTCTCCTGGCCCCCGAACTCTCGCCTCTCCTGGGCCCCGAACTCATGCCTCTCCTGGGCCCTCGCCTCTCCTGGGCCCCGAACCCTCGCCTCTCCTGGGCCCCGAACTCTCGCCACTCCTGGGCCCTGAACTCACGCCTCTCCTGGGCCCTCGCCTCTCCTGGGCCCCACACCTTCGCCTCTCCTGGGCCCCGAACTCTCACGTCTCCTGGGCCCTCGCCTCTCCTAGGCCCCAAACCCTCGCCTCTCCTGGGCCCCGAACTCTCACCTCTCCTGGGCCCTTGCCTCTCCTGGCACCCGAACTCTCACCTCTCCTCGGCCCCGAACTCTCGCCTCTCCTGGGCCCCGAACTCTCGCCTCTCCTGGGCCCCGAACTCTCGCCTCTCCTGGGCCCCGAACCCTCGCCTCTCCTGGACCCCGAACTCTCGCCTCTCCTGGGCCCCGAACTCTCGCCTCTCCTGGGCCCTCGCATCTCCTGGCCCCCGAACTCTCGCTTCTCCTGGCCCTCGAACTCTCGCCTCTCCTGGGCCCCGAACTCTCGCCTCTCCTGGGCCCCGAACTCTTGCCTCTCCTGGGCCCCGAACTCTCGCCTCTCCTGCGCCCCGAACTCTCACCTCTCCTGGGCCCTCGCCTCTCCTAGGCCCCAAACTCTCGCCTCTCCTGGGCCCTGAACTCACGCTTCTCCTGGGCCCTCGCCTCTCCTAGGCCCCAAACTCTCGCCTCTCCTGGGCCCCGAACTCTCGCCTCTCCTGGGCCCCGAACTCTCGCCTCTCCTGGGCCTCGAACTCTCACCTCTCCTGGGCCCCGAACTCTCGCCTCTCCTGGGCCCTCGCCTCTCCTGGGCCCCTGAACTCTCGCCTCTCCTGGGCCCCGAACTCTCTCCTCTCCTGGGCCCCGAACTCTCGCCTCTCCTGGGCCTCGAACTCTCGCCTCTCCTGGGCCCCGAACTCTCGCCTCTCCTGGGCCCTCGCCTCTCCTGGCCCCTGAACTCTCGCCTCTCCTAGGCTCCAAACCCTCGCCTCTCCTGGGCTCCGAACTCTCGCCTCTCCTGGGCCCCGAACTCTCGCCTCTCCTGGGCCCCGAACTCTCGCGTCTCCTGGGCCCTCGCCTCTCCTGGCCCCCGAACTCTCGCCTCTCCTAGGCCCCGAACTCTCGCCTCTCCTGGGCCCTCGCCTCTCCTGGCCCCCGACCTCTCGCCTCTCCTGGGCCCCGAACTCTCGCCTCTCCTGGGCCCCAACCTCTCGCCTCTCCTGGGCCCTCGCCTCTCCTGGGTCCCGAACTCTCGCCTCTCCTGGCCCCCGAACTCTCGCCTCTCCTGAGCCCCGAACTCTCGCCTCTCCTGGGCCCTCACCTCTCCTGGGCCCCGAACCATCGCCTCTGCTGGGCCCCGAACTCTCGCCTCTCATGGGCCCTGAACTCACGCCTCTCCTGGGCCCTCGCCTCTCCTGGGCCCCAAACCCTCGCCTCTCCTGGGCCCCGAACTCTCGCCTCTCCTGGGCCCCGAACTCTCGCCTCTCCTGGGCCCCAAACCCTCGCCTCTCCTGGGCCCTCGCCTCTCCTGGGCCCCGAACCCTTGCCTCTCCTGGGCCCCGAACTCTCGCCTCTCCTGGGCCCCGAACTCTCGCCTCTCCTGGACTCCTGGGCCCTCGCCTCTCCTGGCCCCCGAACTCTCGCCTCTCCTGGCCCCCGAACTCTCGCCTCTCCTGGGCCCCGAACTCTCGCCTCTCCTGGCCCCCAACTCTCGCCTCTCCTGGCCCCCGAACTCTCGCCTCTCCTGGGCCCCGAACTCTCGCCTCTCCTGGCCCCCGGACTCTCGCCTCTCCTGGCCCCCGAACTCTCGCCTCTCCTGGGCCCCGAACCCTCGCCTCTCCTGGTTCCTGAACTCATGCCTCTCCTGGGCCCTCGCCTCTCCTGGGCCCCAAACCCTCGCCTCTCCTGTGCCCCGAACTCTCTCCTCTCCTGGGCCCTCGCCTCTCCTAGGCCCCAAACTCTCGCCTCTCCTGGGCCCTGAACACACGCCTCTCCTGGGCCCTCGCCTCTCCTAGGCCCGAAACCCTCGCCTCTCCTGGGCCCCTGAACTCTCGCCTCTCCTGGGCCCCGAACTCTCTCCTCTCCTGGGCACCGAACTCTCGCCTCTCCTGGGCCTCGAACTCTCGCCTCTCCTGGGCCCCGAACTCTCGCCTCTCCTGGGCCCTCGCCTCTCCTGGCCCCTGAACTCTCGCCTCTCCTGGGCCCTCGCCTCTCCTAGGCCCCAAACCCTCGCCTCTCCTGGGCCCCGAACCCTCGCCTCTCCTGGTTCCTGAACTCATGCCTCTCCTGGGCCCTCGCCTCTCCTAGGCCCCAAACCCTCGCCTCTCCTGGGCCCCGAACTCTCTCCTCTCCTGGGCCCTCGCCTCTCCTAGGCCCGAAACTCTCGCCTCTCCTGGGCCCTGAACACACGCCTCTCCTGGGCCCTCGCCTCTCCTAGGCCCCAAACCCTCGCCTCTCCTGGGCCCCTGAACTCTCGCCTCTCCTGGGCCCCGAACTCTCTCCTCTCCTGGGCACCGAACTCTCGCCTCTCCTGGGCCTCGAACTCTCGCCTCTCCTGGGCCCCGAACTCTCGCCTCTCCTGGGCCCTCGCCTCTCCTGGCCCCTGAACTCTCGCCTCTCCTAGGTCCCAAACCCTCGCTTCTCCTGGGCTCCGAACTCTCGCCTCTCCTGGGCCCCGAACTCTCACCTCTCCTGGGCCCCGAACTCTCGCCTCTCCTGGGCCCTCGCCTCTCCTGGCCCCCGAACTCTCGCCTCTCCTGAGCCCCGAACTCTCGCCTCTCCTGCGCCCTCGCCTCTCCTGGCCCCCGAACTCTCGCTTCTCCTGGGCCCCGAACTCTCGCCTCTCCTGGCCCCCGAACTCTCGCCTCTCCTGGGCCCCGAACTCATGCCTCTCCTGGGCCCTCGCCTCTCCTGGGCCCCGAACCCTCGCCTCTCCTGGGCCCCGAACTCTCGCCACTCCTGGGCCCTGAACTCACGCCTCTCCTGGGCCCTCGCCTCTCCTGGGCCCCACACCTTCGCCTCTCCTGGGCCCCGAACTCTCACCTCTCCTGGGCCCTCGCCTCTCCTAGGCCCCAAACCCTCGCCTCTCCTGGGCCCCGAACTCTCACCTCTCCTGGGCCCTTGCCTCTCCTGGCACCCGAACTCTCGCCTCTCCTCGGCCCCGAACTCTCGCCTCTCCTGGGCCCCGAACTCTCGCCTCTCCTGGGCCCCGAACTCTCGCCTCTCCTGGGCCCCGAACCCTCGCCTCTCCTGGACCCCGAACTCTCGCCTCTCCTGGGCCCCGAACTCTCGCCTCTCCTGGGCCCTCGCATCTCCTGGCCCCCGAACTCTCGCTTCTCCTGGCCCCCGAACTCTCGCCTCTCCTGGGCCCCGAACTCTCGCCTCTCCTGGGCCCCGAACTCTTGCCTCTCCTGGGCCCCGAACTCTCGCCTCTCCTGCGCCCCGAACTCTCACCTCTCCTGGGCCCTCGCCTCTCCTAGGCCCCAAACTCTCGCCTCTCCTGGGCCCTGAACTCACGCTTCTCCTGGGCCCTCGCCTCTCCTAGGCCCCAAACTCTCGCCTCTCCTGGGCCCCGAACTCTCGCCTCTCCTGGGCCCCGAACTCTCGCCTCTCCTGGGCCTCGAACTCTCACCTCTCCTGGGCCCCGAACTCTCGCCTCTCCTGGGCCCTCGCCTCTCCTGGGCCCCTGAACTCTCGCCTCTCCTGGGCCCCGAACTCTCTCCTCTCCTGGGCCCCGAACTCTCGCCTCTCCTGGGCCTCGAACTCTCGCCTCTCCTGGGCCCCGAACTCTCGCCTCTCCTGGGCCCTCGCCTCTCCTGGCCCCTGAACTCTCGCCTCTCCTAGGCCCCAAACCCTCGCCTCTCCTGGGCTCCGAACTCTCGCCTCTCCTGGGCCCCGAACTCTCACCTCTCCTGGGCCCCGAACTCTCGCGTCTCCTGGGCCCTCGCCTCTCCTGGCCCCCGAACTCTCGCCTCTCCTGGGCTCCGAACTCTCGCCTCTCCTGCGCCCTCGCCTCTCCTGGCCCCCGAACTCTCGCTTCTCCTGGGCCCCGAACTCTCGCCTCTCCTGGGACCCGAACTCTCGCCTCTCCTGGGCCCTCGCCTCTCCTGGGCCCCTAACTCACACCTCTCCTGGGCCCCGAACTCTCGCCTCTCCTGGGCCCTCGCCTCTCCTGGGCCCCGAACTCTCGCCTCTCCTGGCCCCCGAACTCTCGCCTCTCCTGCGCCCCGAACTCATGCCTCTCCTGGGCCCTCGCCTCTCCTGGGCCCCGAACCCTCGCCTCTCCTGAACCCCGAACTCTCGCCACTCCTGGGCCCTGAACTCACGCCTCTCCTGGGCCCTCGCCTCTCCTGGGCCCCACACCCTCGCCTCTCCTGGGCCCCGAACTCTCACCTCTCCTGGGCCCTCGCCTCTCCTAGGCCCCAAACCTTCGCCTCTCCTGGGCCCCGAACTCTCACCTCTCCTGGGCCCTTGCCTCTCCTGGCACCTGAACTCTCGCCTCTCCTAGGCCCCAAACTCTCGCCTCTCCTGGGCCCCGAACTCTCGCCTCTCCTGGGCCCCGAACTCTCGCCTCTCCTGGGCCCCGAACTCTCGCCTCTCCTGGGCCCTCGCATCTCCTGGCCCCCGAACTCTCGCTTCTCCTGGCCCCCGAACTCTCGCCTCTCCTGGGCCCCGAACTCTCGCCTCTCCTGGGCCCCGAACTCTTGCCTCTCCTGGGCCCTGAACTCTCGCCTCTCCTGCGCCCCGAACTCTCACCTCTCCTGGGCCCTCGCCTCTCCTAGGCCCCAAACTCTCGCCTCTCCTGGGCCCTGAACTCACGCTTCTCCTGGGCCCTCGCCTCTCCTGGGCCCCGAACCCTCGCCTCTCCTGGGCCCCGAACCCTCGCCTCTCCTGGACCCCGAACTCCCGCCTCTCCTGGGCCCCGAACTCCCGCCTCTCCTGGGCCCCGAACTCTTGCCTCTCCTGGGCCCCGAACTCTCGCCTCTCCTGGGCCATGAACTCTCGCCTCTCCTGGGCCCCGAACCCTCGCATCTCCTGGACCCCGAACTCTCGCCTCTCCTGGGCCCCGAACTCTCGCCTCTCCTGGGCCCTCGCATCTCCTGGTCCCGAACTCTCGCTTCTCCTGGCCCCCGAACTCTCGCCTCTCCTGGGCCCCGAACTCTCTCCTCTCCTGGGCCCCGAACTCTCGCCTCTCCTGGGCCTCGAACTCTCGCCTCTCCTGGGCCCCGAACTCTCGCCTCTCCTGGGCCCTCGCCTCTCCTGGCCCCTGAACTCTCGCCTCTCCTAGGCCCCAAACCCTCGCCTCTCCTGGGCCCTGAACTCTCGCCTCTCCTGGGCCCCGAACTCTCACCTCTCCTGGGCCCCGAACTCTCGCGTCTCCTGGGCCCTCGCCTCTCCTGGCCCCCGAACTCTCGCCTCTCCTGGGCTCCGAACTCTCGCCTCTCCTGCGCCCTCGCCTCTCCTGGCCCCCGAACTCTCGCTTCTCCTGGGCCCCGAACTCTCGCCTCTCCTGGGACCCGAACTCTCGCCTCTCCTGGGCCCTCGCCTCTCCTGGGCCCCTAACTCACACCTCTCCTGGGCCCCGAACTCTCGCCTCTCCTGGGCCCTCGCCTCTCCTGGGCCCCGAACTCTCGCCTCTCCTGGCCCCCGAACTCTCGCCTCTCCTGGGCCCCGAACTCTCGCCTCTCCTGGGCCCCGAACTCTTGCCTCTCCTGGGCCCCGAACTCTCGCCTCTCCTGGGCCATGAACTCTCGCCTCTCCTGGGCCCCGAACCCTCGCATCTCCTGGACCCCGAACTCTCGCCTCTCCTGGGCCCCGAACTCTCGCCTCTCCTGGGCCCTCGCATCTCCTGGTCCCGAACTCTCGCTTCTCCTGGCCCCCGAACTCTCGCCTCTCCTGGGCCCCGAACTCTTGCCTCTCCTGGGCCCCGAACTCTCGCCTCTCCTGCGCCCCGAACTCTCACCTCTCCTGGGCCCTCGCCTCTCCTAGGCCCCAAACTCTCGCCTCTCCTGGGCCCTGAACTCACGCTTCTCCTGGGCCCTCGCCTCTCCTGGGCCCCAAACTCTCGCCTCTCCTGGGCCCCGAACTCTCGCCTCTCCTGGGCCCCGAACTCTCGCCTCTCCTGGGCCTCGAACTCTCGCCTCTCCTGGGCCCCGAACTCTCGCCTCTCCTGGGCCCTCACCTCTCCTGGGCCCCGAACTCTCGCCTCTCCTGGGCCCTCGCCTCTCCTGGCTCCTGAACTCTCGCCTCTCCTAGGCCCCAAACCCTCGCCTCTCCTGGGCCCCGAACTCTCGCCTCTCCTGGGCCTCGAACTCTCGCCTCTCCTGGGCCCCGAACTCTCGCGTCTCCTGGGCCCTCACCTCTCCTGGCCCCCGAACTCTCGCATCTCCTGGCCCCCGAACTCTCGCCTCTCCTGGCCCCCGAACTCTCACTCTCTTGGGCCCCGAACTCTCGTCTCTCCTGTGCCCCGAACTCTCGCCTCTCCTGGGCCCCGAACTCTTGCCACTCCTGCGCCCCGAACTCTCGCCTCTCCTGGGCCCTCGCCTCTCCTGGCCCCTGAACTCTCGCCTTTCCTGGGCCCCGAACTCTCACCTCTCCTGGGCCCCGAACTCTCGCCTCTCCTGGGCCCCCGAACTCTCGCCTCTCCTGGGCCCCGAACTCTCGCCTCTCCTGGGCCCTGAACACACGCCTCTCCTGGGCCCCGAACCCTCGCCTCTCCTGGGCCCTGAACTCTCACCTCTCCGGGGCCCCGAACCCTCGCCTCTCCTGGGCCCCGAACTCGCGCCTCTCCTGGGCCCCGAACTCTCGCCTCTCCTGGGCCCCGAACTCTCACCTCTCCTCGGCCCTGAACTCTCACCTCTGCTAGGCTCCGAACTCTCGCCTCTCCTGGGCCCCGAACTCTCGCCTCTCCTGGGCCCAGAACTCTCGCCTCTCCTGGCCCCCGAACTCTCGCCTCTCCTGGGCCCTCGCCTCTCCTAGGCCCCGAACTCTCGCATCTCCTGGGCCCCGAACTCTCACCTCTCCTGGGCCCTCGCCTTTCCTAGGCCCCAAACCCTCGCCTCTCCTGGCCCCTGAACTCTCGCCTCTCCTGGGCCCCGAACTCTCGCCTCTCCTGGGCCCTCGCCTCTCCTGGGCCCCGAACTCTCGCGTCTCCTGGGCCCTCGCCTCTCCTGGGCCCTCGCCTCTCCTGGCCCCCGAACTCTCGCCTCTCCTGGGCCCCGAACTCTCGCCTCTCCTGGGCCCTCACCTCTCCTGGGCCCCGAACTCTTGCCTCTCCTGGGCCCTCGCCTCTCCTGGCTCCTGAACTCTCGCCTCTCCTAGGCCCCAAACCCTCGCCTCTCCTGGGCCTCGAACTCTCGCCTCTCCTGGGCCCCGAACTCTCGCGTCTCCTGGGCCCTCGCCTCTCCTGGCCCCCGAACTCTCGCATCTCCTGACCCCCGAACTCTCGCCTCTCCTGCCCCCCGAACTCTCGCCTCTCCTGGGCCCCGAACTCTCGCCTCTCCTGGGCCCCGAACTCTCGCCTCTCCTGGGCCCCCGAACTCTCGCCTCTCCTGGGCCCCGAACTCTTGCTTCTCCTGGGCCCCGAACTCTCGCCTCTCCTGGGCCCTGAACTCTCGCCTCTGCTAGGCTCCGAACTCTCGCCTCTCCTGGGCCCCGAACTCTCGCCTCTCCTGGGCCCCGAACTCTCGCATCTCCTGGGCCCCTGAACTCTCGCCTCTCCTGGGCCCCGAACTGTCGCCTCTCCTGGGCCCTCGCCTCTCCTAGGCCCCGAACTCTCGCCTCTCCTGGGCCCCGAACTCTCACCTCTCCTGGGCCCATGCCTCTCCTAGGCCCCAAACCCTCGCCTCTCCTGGCCCCTGAACTCTCGCCTCTCCTGGGCCCCGAAGTCTCGCCTCTCCTGGGCCCCGAACTCTCGCCTCTCCTGGGCCCCTGAACTCTCGCCTCTCCTGGGCCCCGAACTCTCGCCTCTCCTGCGCCCTGAACTCTCGCCTCTCCTGTGCCCCGAACTCTCGCCTCTCCTGGGCCCTCACCTCTCCTGGGCCCCGAACTCTCGCCTCTCCTGGGCCCTCGCCTCTCCTGGCCCCTGAACTCTCGCCTCTCCTAGGCCCCAAACCCTCGCCTCTCCTGGGCCCCGAACTCTCGCCTCTCCTGGGCCCCGAACTCTCGCCTCTCCTGGGCCCCGAACTCTCGCGTCTCCTGGGCCCTCGCCTCTCCTGGCCCCCAAACTCTCGCCTCTCCTGGGCCCCGAACTCTCGCCTCTCCTGGGCCCTCGCCTCTCCTGGCCCCCGACCTCTCGCCTCTCCTGGGCCCCGAACTCTCGCCTCTCCTGGGCCCCGACCTCTCGCCTCTCCTGGGCCCTCGCCTCTCCTGGGTCCCGAACTCTCGCCTCTCCTGGCCCCCGAACTCTCGCCTCTCCTGAGCCCCGAACTCTCGCCTCTCCTGGGCCCTCACCTCTCCTGGGCCCCGAACCATCGCCTCTGCTGGGCCCCGAACTCTCGCCTCTCATGGGCCCTGAACTCACGCCTCTCCTGGGCCCTCGCCTCTCCTGGTCCCCAAACCCTCGCCTCTCCTGGGCCCCGAACTCTCGCCTCTCCTGGGCCCCGAACTCTCGCCTCTCATGGGCCCTGAACTCACGCCTCTCCTGGGCCCTCGCCTCTCCTGGTCCCCAAACTCTCGCCTCTCCTGGGCCCCGAACTCTCGCCTCTCCTGGGCCCCGAACTCTCGCCTCTCCTGGGCTCCTGGGCCCTCGCCTCTCCTGGCCCCCGAACTCTCGCCTCTCCTGGCCCCCGAACTCTCGCCTCTCCTGGGCCCCGAACTCTCGCCTCTCCTGGCCCCCGAACTCTCGCCTCTCCTGGCCCCCGAACTCTCGCCTCTCCTGGGCCCCGAACTCTCGCCTCTCCTGGCCCCCGAACTCTCGCCTCTCCTGGCCCCCGAACTCTCGCCTCTCCTGGCGCCCGAACCCTCGCCTCTCCTGGGCCCTGAACTCACGCCTCTCCTGGGCCCTCGCCTCTCCTAGGCCCCAAACCCTCGCCTCTCCTGGGCCCCGAACTCTCTCCTCTCCTGGGCTCCGAACTCTCGCCTCTCCTGGGCCTCGAACTCTCGCCTCTCCTGGGCCCCGAACTCTCGCCTCTCCTGGGCCCTCGCCTCTCCTGGCCCCTGAACTCTCGCCTCTCCTAGGCCTCAAACCCTCGCCTCTCCTGGGCTCCGAACTCTCGCCTCTCCTGGGCCCCGAACTCTCACCTCTCCTGGGCCCCGAACTCTCGCCTCTCCTGGGCCCTCGCCTCTCCTGGCCCCCGAACTCTCGCCTCTCCTGGGCCCCGAACTCTCGCCTCTCCTGCGCCCTCGCCTCTCCTGGCCCCCGAACTCTCGCTTCTCCTGGGCCCCGAACTCTCGCCTCTCCTGGGCCCCGAACTCTCGCCTCTCCTTGGCCCTCGCCTCTCCTGGGCCCCTAACTCACACCTCTCCTGGGCCCCGAACTCTCGCCTCTCCTGGGCCCCGAACTCTCACCTCTCCTGGGCCCTTGCCTCTCCTAGGCCCCAAACCCTCGCCTCTCCTGGCCCCTGAACTCTCGCCTCTCCTGGGCCCCGAAGTCTCGCCTCTCCTGGGCCCCGAACTCTCGCCTCTCCTGGGCCCCTGAACTCTCGCCTCTCCTGGGCCCCGAACTCTCGCCTCTCCTGCGCCCTGAACTCTCGCCTCTCCTGTGCCCCGAACTCTCGCCTCTCCTGGGCCCTCACCTCTCCTGGGCCCCGAACTCTCGCCTCTCCTGGGCCCTCGCCTCTCCTGGCCCCTGAACTCTCGCCTCTCCTAGGCCCCAAACCCTCGCCTCTCCTGGGCCCCGAACTCTCGCCTCTCCTGGGCCCCGAACTCTCGCCTCTCCTGGGCCCCGAACTCTCGCGTCTCCTGGGCCCTCGCCTCTCCTGGCCCCCGAACTCTCGCCTCTCCTGGGCCCCGAACTCTCGCCTCTCCTGGGCCCTCGCCTCTCCTGGCCCCCGACCTCTCGCCTCTCCTGGGCCCCGAACTCTCGCCTCTCCTGGGTCCCGACCTCTCGCCTCTCCTGGGCCCTCGCCTCTCCTGGGTCCCGAACTCTCGCCTCTCCTGGCCCCCGAACTCTCGCCTCTCCTGAGCCCCGAACTCTCGCCTCTCCTGGGCCCTCACCTCTCCTGGGCCCCGAACCATCGCCTCTGCTGGGCCCCGAACTCTCGCCTCTCATGGGCCCTGAACTCACGCCTCTCCTGGGCCCTCGCCTCTCCTGGTCCCCAAACCCTCGCCTCTCCTGGGCCCCGAACTCTCGCCTCTCCTGGGCCCCGAACTCTCGCCTCTCATGGGCCCTGAACTCACGCCTCTCCTGGGCCCTCGCCTCTCCTGGTCCCCAAACTCTCGCCTCTCCTGGGCCCCGAACTCTCGCCTCTCCTGGGCCCCGAACTCTCGCCTCTCCTGGGCTCCTGGGCCCTCGCCTCTCCTGGCCCCCGAACTCTCGCCTCTCCTGGCCCCCGAACTCTCGCCTCTCCTGGGCCCCGAACTCTCGCCTCTCCTGGCCCCCGAACTCTCGCCTCTCCTGGCCCCCGAACTCTCGCCTCTCCTGGGCCCCGAACTCTCGCCTCTCCTGGCCCCCGAACTCTCGCCTCTCCTGGCCCCCGAACTCTCGCCTCTCCTGGCCCCCGAACCCTCGCCTCTCCTGGGCCCTGAACTCACGCCTCTCCTGGGCCCTCGCCTCTCCTAGGCCCCAAACCCTCGCCTCTCCTGGGCCCCGAACTCTCTCCTCTCCTGGGCTCCGAACTCTCGCCTCTCCTGGGCCTCGAACTCTCGCCTCTCCTGGGCCCCGAACTCTCGCCTCTCCTGGGCCCTCGCCTCTCCTGGCCCCTGAACTCTCGCCTCTCCTAGGCCCCAAACCCTCGCCTCTCCTGGGCTCCGAACTCTCGCCTCTCCTGGGCCCCGAACTCTCACCTCTCCTGGGCCCCGAACTCTCGCCTCTCCTGGGCCCTCGCCTCTCCTGGCCCCCGAACTCTCGCCTCTCCTGGGCCCCGAACTCTCGCCTCTCCTGCGCCCTCGCCTCTCCTGGCCCCCGAACTCTCGCTTCTCCTGGGCCCCGAACTCTCGCCTCTCCTGGGCCCCGAACTCTCGCCTCTCCTTGGCCCTCGCCTCTCCTGGGCCCCTAACTCACACCTCTCCTGGGCCCCGAACTCTCGCCTCTCCTGGGCCTTCGCCTCTCCTGGGCCCCGAACTCTCGCCTCTCCTGGCCCCCGAACTCTCGCCTCTCCTGGGCCCCGAACTCATGCCTCTCCTGGGCCCTCGCCTCTCCTGGGCCCCGAACCCTCGACTCTCCTGGGCCCCGAACTCTCGCCACTCCTGGGCCCTGAACTCACGCCTCTCCTGGGCCCTCGCCTCTCCTGGGCCCCACACCTTCGACTCTCCTGGGCCCCGAACTCTCACCTCTCCTGGGCCCTCGCCTCTCCTAGGCCCCAAACCCTCGCCTCTCCTGGGCCCCGAACTCTCACCTCTCCTGGGCCCTTCCCTCTCCTGGCACCTGAACTCTCGCCTCTCCTAGGCCCCGAACTCTCGCCTCTCCTGGGCCCCGAACTCTCGCCTCTCCTGGGCCCCGAACTCTCGCCTCTCCTGGGCCCCGAACCCTCGCCTCTCCTGGACCCCGAACTCTCGCCTCTCCTGGGCCCCGAACTCTCGCCTCTCCTGGGCCCTCGCATCTCCTGGCCCCCGAACTCTCGCTTCTCCTGGCCCCCGAACTCTCGCCTCTCCTGGGCCCCGAACTCTCGCCTCTCCTGGGCCCCGAACTCTTGCCTCTCCTGGGCCCCGAACTCTCGCCTCTCCTGCGCCCCGAACTCTCACCTCTCCTGGGCCCTCGCCTCTCCTGGGCCCCAAACTCTCGCCTCTCCTGGGCCCTCGCCTCTCCTGGGTCCCGGACTCTCGCCTCTCCTGGCCCCCGAACTCTCGCCTCTCCTGAGCCCCGAACTCTCGCCTCTCCTGGGCCCTCACCTCTCCTGGGCCCCGAACCATCGCCTCTGCTGGGCCCCGAACTCTCGCCTCTCATGGGCCCTGAACTCACGCCTCTCCTGGGCCCTCGCCTCTCCTGGTCCCCAAACCCTCGCCTCTCCTGGGCCCCGAACTCTCGCCTCTCCTGGGCCCCGAACTCTCGCCTCTCCTGGGCCCCGAACCCTCGCCTCTCCTGGGCCCTCGCCTCTCCTGGGCCCCGAACCCTCGCCTCTCCTGGGCCCCGAACTCTCGCCTCTCCTGGGCCCCGAACTCTCGCCTCTCCTGGGCTCCTGGGCCCTCGCCTCTCCTGGCCCCCGAACTCTCGCCTCTCCTGGCCCCCGAACTCTCGCCTCTCCTGGGCCCCGAACTCTCGCCTCTCCTGGCCCCCGAACTCTCGCCTCTCCTGGCCCCCGAACTCTCGCCTCTCCTGGGCCCCGAACTCTCGCCTCTCCTGGCCCCCGAACTCTCGCCTCTCCTGGCCCCCGAACTCTCGCCTCTCCTGGGCCCCGAACCCTCGCCTCTCCTGGGCCCTGAACTCACGCCTCTCCTGGGCCCTCGCATCTCCTAGGCCCCAAACCCTCGCCTCTCCTGGGCCCCGAACTCTCTCCTCTCCTGGGCCCTCGCCTCTCCTAGGCCCCAAACTCTCGCCTCTCCTGGGCCCTGAACACACGCCTCTCCTGGGCCCTCGCCTCTCCTAGGCCCCAAACCCTCGCCTCTCCTGGGCCCCTGAACTCTCGCCTCTCCTGGGCCCCGAACTACTCTCCTCTCCTGGGCTCCGAACTCTCGCCTCTCCTGGGCCTCGAACTCTCGCCTCTCCTGGGCCCCGAACTCTCGCCTCTCCTGGGCCCTCGCCTCTCCTGGCCCCTGAGCTCTCGCCTCTCCTAGGCCCCAAACCCTCGCCTCTCCTGGGCTCCGAACTCTCGCCTCTCCTGGGCCCCGAACTCTCACCTCTCCTGGGCCCCGAACTCTCGCCTCTCCTGGGCCCTCGCCTCTCCTGGCCCCCGAACTCTCGCTTCTCCTGGGCCCCGAACTCTCGCCTCTCCTGGGCCCCGAACTCTCGCCTCTCCTGGGCCCTCGCCTCTCCTGGGCCCCTAACTCACACCTCTCCTGGGCCCCGAACTCTCGCCTCTCCTGGGCCCTCGCCTCTCCTGGGCCCCGAACTCTCGCCTCTCCTGGCCCCCGAACTCTCGCCTCTCCTGGGCCCCGAACTCATGCCTCTCCTGGGCCCTCGCCTCTCCTGGGCCCCGAACCCTCGCCTCTCCTGGGCCCCGAACTCTCGCCACTCCTGGGCCCTGAACTCACGCCTCTCCTGGGCCCTCGCCTCTCCTGGGCCCCACACCTTCGCCTCTCCTGGGCCCCGAACTCTCACCTCTCCTGGGCCCTCGCCTCTCCTAGGCCCCAAACCCTCGCCTCTCCTGGGCCCCGAACTCTCACCTCTCCTGGGCCCTTGCCTCTCCTGGCACCTGACCTCTCGCCTCTCCTAGGCCCCGAACTCTCGCCTCTCCTGGGCCCCGAACTCTCGCCTCTCCTGGGCCCCGAACTCTCGCCTCTCCTGGGCCCTGAACCCTCGCCTCTCCTGGACCCCGAACTCTCGCCTCTCCTGGGCCCCGAACTCTCGCCTCTCCTGGGCCCTCGCATCTCCTGGCCCCCGAACTCTCGCTTCTCCTGGCCCCCGAACTCTCGCCTCTCCTGGGCCCCGAACTCTCGCCTCTCCTGGGCCCCGAACTCTTGCCTCTCCTGGGCCCCGAACTCTCGCCTCTCCTGCGCCCCGAACTCTCACCTCTCCTGGGCCCTCGCCTCTCCTAGGCCCCAAACTCTCGCCTCTCCTAGGCCCTGAACTCACGCTTCTCCTGGGCCCTCGCCTCTCCTAGGCCCCAAACTCTCGCCTCTCCTGGGCCCCGAACTCTCGCCTCTCCTGGGCCCCGAACTCTCGCCTCTCCTGGGCCTCGAACTCTCGCCTCTCCTGGGCCCCGAACTCTCGCCTCTCCTGGGCCCTCGCCTCTCCTGGGTCCCTGAACTCTCGCCTCTCCTGGGCCCCGAACTCTCTCCTCTCCTGGGCCCCGAACTCTCGCCTCTCCTGGGCCTCGAACTCTCGCCTCTCCTGGGCCCTCGCCTCTCCTGGGCCCCTAACTCACACCTCTCCTGGGCCCCGAACTCTCGCCTCTCCTGGGCCCTCGCCTCTCCTGGGCCCCGAACTCTCGCCTCTCCTGGCCCCCGAACTCTCGCCTCTCCTGGGCCCCGAACTCATGCCTCTCCTGGGCCCTCGCCTCTCCTGGGCCCCGAACCCTCGCCTCTCCTGGGCCCCGAACTCTCGCCACTCCTGGGCCCTGAACTCACGCCTCTCCTGGGCCCTCGCCTCTCCTGGGCCCCACACCTTCGCCTCTCCTGGGCCCCGAACTCTCACCTCTCCTGGGCCCTCGCCTCTCCTAGGCCCCAAACCCTCGCCTCTCCTGGGCCCCGAACTCTCACCTCTCCTGGGCCCTTGCCTCTCCTGGGCCCCACACCTTCGCCTCTCCTGGGCCCCGAACTCTCACCTCTCCTGGGCCCTCGCCTCTCCTAGGCCCCAAACCCTCGCCTCTCCTGGGCCCCGAACTCTCACCTCTCCTGGGCCCTTGCCTCTCCTGGCACCTGAACTCTCGCCTCTCCTAGGCCCCGATCTCTCGCCTCTCCTGGGCCCCGAACTCTCGCCTCTCCTGGGCCCCGAACTCTCGCCTCTCCTGGGCCCCGAACCCTCGCCTCTCCTGGACCCCGAACTCTCGCCTCTCCTGGGCCCCGAACTCTCGCCTCTCCTGGGCCCTCGCATCTCCTGGCCCCCGAACTCTCGCTTCTCCTGGCCCCCGAACTCTCGCCTCTCCTGGGCCCCGAACTCTCGCCTCTCCTGGGCCCCGAACTCTTGCCTCTCCTGGGCCCCGAACTCTCGCCTCTCCTGCGCCCCGAACTCTCACCTCTCCTGGGCCCTCGCCTCTCCTGGGCCCCAAACTCTCGCCTCTCCTGGGCCCTCGCCTCTCCTGGGTCCCGAACTCTCGCCTCTCCTGGCCCCCGAACTCTCGCCTCTCCTGAGCCCCGAACTCTCGCCTCTCCTGGGCCCTCACCTCTCCTGGGCCCCGAACCATCGCCTCTGCTGGGCCCCGAACTCTCGCCTCTCATGGGCCCTGAACTCACGCCTCTCCTGGGCCCTCGCCTCTCCTGGTCCCCAAACCCTCGCCTCTCCTGGGCCCCGAACTCTCGCCTCTCCTGGGCCCCGAACTCTCGCCTCTCCTGGGCCCCGAACCCTCGCCTCTCCTGGGCCCTCGCCTCTCCTGGGCCCCGAACCCTCGCCTCTCCTGGGCCCCGAACTCTCACCTCTCCTGGGCCCCGAACTCTCGCCTCTCCTGGGCTCCTGGGCCCTCGCCTCTCCTGGCCCCCGAACTCTCGCCTCTCCTGGCCCCCGAACTCTCGCCTCTCCTGGGCCCCGAACTCTCGCCTCTCCTGGCCCCCGAACTCTCGCCTCTCCTGGCCCCCGAACTCTCGCCTCTCCTGGGCCCCGAACTCTCGCCTCTCCTGGCCCCCGAACTCTCGCCTCTCCTGGCCCCCGAACTCTCGCCTCTCCTGGGCCCCGAACCCTCGCCTCTCCTGGGCCCTGAACTCACGCCTCTCCTGGGCCCTCGCATCTCCTAGGCCCCAAACCCTCGCCTCTCCTGGGCCCCGAACTCTCTCCTCTCCTGGGCCCTCGCCTCTCCTAGGCCCCAAACTCTCGCCTCTCCTGGGCCCTGAACACACGCCTCTCCTGGGCCCTCGCCTCTCCTAGGCCCCAAACCCTCGCCTCTCCTGGGCCCCTGAACTCTCGCCTCTCCTGGGCCCCGAACTACTCTCCTCTCCTGGGCTCCGAACTCTCGCCTCTCCTGGGCCTCGAACTCTCGCCTCTCCTGGGCCCCGAACTCTCGCCTCTCCTGGGCCCTCGCCTCTCCTGGCCCCTGAGCTCTCGCCTCTCCTAGGCCCCAAACCCTCGCCTCTCCTGGGCTCCGAACTCTCGCCTCTCCTGGGCCCCGAACTCTCACCTCTCCTGGGCCCCGAACTCTCGCCTCTCCTGGGCCCTCGCCTCTCCTGGCCCCCGAACTCTCGCTTCTCCTGGGCCCCGAACTCTCGCCTCTCCTGGGCCCCGAACTCTCGCCTCTCCTGGGCCCTCGCCTCTCCTGGGCCCCTAACTCACACCTCTCCTGGGCCCCGAACTCTCGCCTCTCCTGGGCCCTCGCCTCTCCTGGGCCCCGAACTCTCGCCTCTCCTGGCCCCCGAACTCTCGCCTCTCCTGGGCCCCGAACTCATGCCTCTCCTGGGCCCTCGCCTCTCCTGGGCCCCGAACCCTCGCCTCTCCTGGGCCCCGAACTCTCGCCACTCCTGGGCCCTGAACTCACGCCTCTCCTGGGCCCTCGCCTCTCCTGGGCCCCACACCTTCGCCTCTCCTGGGCCCCGAACTCTCACCTCTCCTGGGCCCTCGCCTCTCCTAGGCCCCAAACCCTCGCCTCTCCTGGGCCCCGAACTCTCGCCTCTCCTGGGCCCTCGCCTCTCCTGGGCCCCACACCTTCGCCTCTCCTGGGCCCCGAACTCTCGCCTCTCCTGGGCCCTGAACCCTCGCCTCTCCTGGACCCCGAACTCTCGCCTCTCCTGGGCCCCGAACTCTCGCCTCTCCTGGGCCCTCGCATCTCCTGGCCCCCGAACTCTCGCTTCTCCTGGCCCCCGAACTTTCGCCTCTCCTGGGCCCCGAACTCTCGCCTCTCCTGGGCCCCGAACTCTTGCCTCTCCTGGGCCCCGAACTCTCGCCTCTCCTGCGCCCCGAACTCTCACCTCTCCTGGGCCCTCGCCTCTCCTAGGCCCCAAACTCTCGCCTCTCCTAGGCCCTGAACTCACGCTTCTCCTGGGCCCTCGCCTCTCCTAGGCCCCAAACTCTCGCCTCTCCTGGGCCCCGAACTCTCGCCTCTCCTGGGCCCCGAACTCTCGCCTCTCCTGGGCCTCGAACTCTCGCCCCTCCTGGGCCCCGAACTCTCGCCTCTCCTGGGCCCTCGCCTCTCCTGGGTCCCTGAACTCTCGCCTCTCCTGGGCCCCGAACTCTCTCCTCTCCTGGGCCCCGAACTCTCGCCTCTCCTGGGCCTCGAACTCTCGCCTCTCCTGGGCCCCGAACTCTCGCCTCTCCTGGGCCCTCGCCTCTCCTGGCCCCTGAACTCTCGCCTCTCCTAGGCCCCAAACCCTCGCCTCTCCTGCGCTCCGAACTCTCGCCTCTCCTGGGCCCCGAACTCTCACCTCTCCTGGGCCCCGAACTCTCGCGTCTCCTGGGCCCTCGCCTCTCCTGGCCCCCGAACTCTCGCCTCTCCTGGGCTCCGAACTCTCGCTTCTCCTGCGCCCTCGCCTCTCCTGGCCCCCGAACTCTCGCTTCTCCTGGGCCCCGAACTCTCGCCTCTCCTGGGCCCCGAACTCTCGCCTCTCCTGGGCCCTCGCCTCTCCTGGGCCCCTAACTCACACCTCTCCTGGGCCCCGAACTCTCGCTTCTCCTGCGCCCTCGCCTCTCCTGGCCCCCGAACTCTCGCCTCTCCTGGCCCCCGAACTCTCGCCTCTCCTGGGCCCCGAACTCATGCCTCTCCTGGGCCCTCGCCTCTCCTGGGCCCCGAACCCTCGCCTCTCCTGGGCCCCGAACTCTCGCCACTCCTGGGCACTGAACTCACGCCTCTCCTGGGCCCTCCCCTCTCCTGGGCCCCACACGCTCGCCTCTCCTGGGCCCCGAACTCTCACCTCTCCTGCGCCCTCGCCTCTCCTAGGCCCCAAACCCTCGCCTCTCCTGGGCCCCGAACTCTCACCTCTCCTGGGCCCTTGCCTCTCCTGGCACCTGAACTCTCGCCTCTCCTAGGCCCCAAACTCTCGCCTCTCCTGGGCCCCGAACTCTCGCCTCTCCTGGGCCCCGAACTCTCACCTCTCCTGGGCCCCGAACCCTCGCCTCTCCTGGACCCCGAACTCTCGCCTCACCTGGGCCCCGAACTCTCGCCTCTCCTGGGCCCTCGCATCTCCTGGCCCCCGAACTCTCGCTTCTCCTGGCCCCCGAACTCTCGCCTCTCCTGGGCCCCGAACTCTCGCCTCTCCTGGGCCCCGAACTCTTGCCTCTCCTGGGCCCAGAACTCTCGCCTCTCCTGCGCCCCGAACTCTCACCTCTCCTGGGCCCTCGCCTCTCCTAGGCCCCAAACTCTCGCCTCTCCTGGGCCCTGAACTCACGCTTCTCCTGGGCCCTCGCCTCTCCTAGGCCCCAAACTCTCACCTCTCCTGGGCCCCGAACTCTCGCCTCTCCTGGGCCCCGAACTCTCGCCTCTCCTGGGCCTCGAACTCTCGCCTCTCCTGGGCCCCGAACTCTCGCCTCTCCTGGGCCCTCACCTCTCCTGGGCCCCGAACTCTCGCCTCTCCTGGGCCCTCGCCTCTCCTGGCTCCTGAACTCTCGCCTCTCCTAGGCCCCAAACCCTCGCCTCTCCTGGGCCCCGAACTCTCGCCTCTCCTGGGCCTCGAACTCTCGCCTCTCCTAGGCCCCGAACTCTCGCGTCTCCTGGGCTCTCACCTCTCCTGGCCCCCGAACTCTCGCATCTCCTGGCCCCCGAATTCTCGCCTCTCCTGGCCCCCGAACTCTCGCCTCTCCTGGGCCCCGAACTCTCGTCTCTCCTGGGCCCCGAACTCTCGCCTCTCCTGGGCCCCGAACTCTCGCCTCTCCTGCGCCCCGAACTCTCGCCTCTCCTGGGCCCTCGCCTCTCCTGGCCCCTGAACTCTCGCCTTTCCTGGGCCCCGAACTCTCACCTCTCCTGGGCCCCGAACTCTCGCCTCTCCTGGGCCCTCGCCTCTCCTGGGCCCCGAACTCTCGCCTCTACTGGCCCCCGAACTCTCGCCTCTCCTGGGCCCTCGCCTCTCCTAGGCCCCGAACTCTCGCCTCTCCTGGGCCCCGAACTCTCACCTCTCCTGGGCCCTCGCCTCTCCTAGGCCCCAAACCCTCGCCTCTCCTGGCCCCTGAACTCTCGCCTCCCCTGGGCCCCGAACTCTCGCCTCTCCTGGGCCCCGAACTCTCGCCTCTCCTGGGCCCCTGAACTCTCGCCTCTCCTGGGCCCCGAACTCTCGCCTCTCCTGGGCCCTGAACTCTCGCCTCTCCTGTGCCCCGAACTCTCGCCTCTCCTGGGCCCTCACCTCTCCTGGGCACCGAACTCTCGCCTCTCCTGGGCCCTCGCCTCTCCTGGCCCCTGAACTCTCGCCTCTCCTAGGCCCCAAACCCTCGCCTCTCCTGGGCCCCGAACTCTCGCCACTCCTGGGCCCCGAACTCTCGCCTCTCCTGGGCCCCGAACTCTCGCGTCTCCTGGGCCCTCGCCTCTCCTGGCCCCCGACCTCTCGCCTCTCCTGGGCCCCGAACTCTCGCCTCTCCTGGGCCCCGACCTCTCGCCTCTCCTGGGCCCTCGCCTCTCCTGGGTCCCGAACTCTCGCCTCTCCTGGCCCCCGAACTCTCGCCTCTCCTGAGCCCCGAACTCTCGCCTCTCCTGGGCCCTCACCTCTCCTGGGCCCCGAACCATCACCTCTGCTGGGCCCCGAACTCTCGCCTCTCATGGGCCCTGAACTCACGCCTCTCCTGGGCCCTCGCCTCTCCTGGGCCCCAAACCCTCGCCTCTCCTGGGCCCCGAACTCTCGCCTTTCCTGGGCCCCGAACTCTCGCCTCTCCTGGGACCCGAACCCTCGCCTCTCCTGGGCCCTCGCCTCTCCTGGGCCCCGAACCCTCGCCTCTCCTGGGCACCGAACTCTCGCCTCTCCTGGGACCCGAACTCTCGCCTCTCCTGGGCTCCTGGGCCCTCGCCTCTCCTGGCCCCCGAACTCTCGCCTCTCCTGGCCCCCGAACTCTCGCCTCTCCTGGGCCCCGAACTCTTGCCTCTCCTGGCCCCCGAACTCTCGCCTCTCCTGGCCCCCGAACTCTCGCCTCTCCTGGGCCCCGAACTCTCGCCTCTCCTGGCCCCCGAACTCTCGCCTCTCCTGGCCCCCGAACTCTCGCCTCTCCTGGGCCCCGAACCCTCGCCTCTCCTGGGCCCTCGCCTCTCCTAGGCCCCAAACCCTCGCCTCTCCTGGGCCCCGAACTCTCTCCTCTCCTGGGCCCTCGCCTCTCCTAGGCCCCAAACTCTCGCCTCTCCTGGGCCCTGAACACACGCCTCTCCTGGGCCCTCGCCTCTCCTAGGCCCCAAACCCTCGCCTCTCCTGGGCCCCTGAACTCTCGCCTCTCCTGGGCCCCGAACTCTCTCCTCTCCTGGGCTCCGAACTCTCGCCTCTCCTGGGCCTCGAACTCTCGCCTCTCCTGGGCCCCGAACTCTCGCCTCTCCTGGGCCCTCGCCTCTCCTGGCCCCTGAACTCTCGCCTCTCCTAGGCCCCAAACCCTCGCCTCTCCTGGGCTCCGAACTCTCGCCTCTCCTGGGCCCCGAACTCTCACCTCTCCTGGGCCCCGAACTCTCGCCTCTCCTGGGCCCTCGCCTCTCCTGGCCCCCGAACTCTCGCCTCTCCTGGGCCCCGAACTCTCGCCTCTCCTGCGCCCTCGCCTCTCCTGGCCCCCGAACTCTCGCTTCTCCTGGGCCCCGAACTCTCGCCTCTCCTGGGCCCCGAACTCTCGCCTCTCCTTGGCCCTCGCCTCTCCTGGGCCCCTAACTCACACCTCTCCTGGGCCCCGAACTCTCGCCTCTCCTGGGCCTTCGCCTCTCCTGGGCCCCGAACTCTCGCCTCTCCTGGCCCCCGAACTCTCGCCTCTCCTGGGCCCCGAACTCATGCCTCTCCTGGGCCCTCGCCTCTCCTGGGCCCCGAACCCTCGACTCTCCTGGGCCCCGAACTCTCGCCACTCCTGGGCCCTGAACTCACGCCTCTCCTGGGCCCTCGCCTCTCCTGGGCCCCACACCTTCGCCTCTCCTGGGCCCCGAACTCTCACCTCTCCTGGGCCCTCGCCTCTCCTAGGCCCCAAACCCTCGCCTCTCCTGGGCCCCGAACTCTCACCTCTCCTGGGCCCTTCCCTCTCCTGGCACCTGAACTCTCGCCTCTCCTAGGCCCCGAACTCTCGCCTCTCCTGGGCCCCGAACTCTCGCCTCTCCTGGGCCCCGAACTCTCGCCTCTCCTGGGCCCCGAACCCTCGCCTCTCCTGGACCCCGAACTCTCGCCTCTCCTGGGCCCCGAACTCTCGCCTCTCCTGGGCCCTCGCATCTCCTGGCCCCCGAACTCTCGCTTCTCCTGGCCCCCGAACTCTCGCCTCTCCTGGGCCCTCGCCTCTCCTGGGCCCCTAACTCACACCTCTCCTGGGCCCCGAACTCTCGCTTCTCCTGCGCCCTCGCCTCTCCTGGCCCCCGAACTCTCGCCTCTCCTGGCCCCCGAACTCTCGCCTCTCCTGGGCCCCGAACTCATGCCTCTCCTGGGCCCTCGCCTCTCCTGGGCCCCGAACCCTCGCCTCTCCTGGGCCCCGAACTCTCGCCACTCCTGGGCACTGAACTCACGCCTCTCCTGGGCCCTCCCCTCTCCTGGGCCCCACACGCTCGCCTCTCCTGGGCCACGAACTCTCACCTCTCCTGCGCCCTCGCCTCTCCTAGGCCCCAAACCCTCGCCTCTCCTGGGCCCCGAACTCTCACCTCTCCTGGGCCCTTGCCTCTCCTGGCACCTGAACTCTCGCCTCTCCTAGGCCCCAAACTCTCGCCTCTCCTGGGCCCCGAACTCTCGCCTCTCCTGGGCCCCGAACTCTCACCTCTCCTGGGCCCCGAACCCTCGCCTCTCCTGGACCCCGAACTCTCGCCTCACCTGGGCCCCGAACTCTCGCCTCTCCTGGGCCCTCGCATCTCCTGGCCCCCGAACTCTCGCTTCTCCTGGCCCCCGAACTCTCGCCTCTCCTGGGCCCCGAACTCTCGCCTCTCCTGGGCCCCGAACTCTTGCCTCTCCTGGGCCCAGAACTCTCGCCTCTCCTGCGCCCCGAACTCTCACCTCTCCTGGGCCCTCGCCTCTCCTAGGCCCCAAACTCTCGCCTCTCCTGGGCCCTGAACTCACGCTTCTCCTGGGCCCTCGCCTCTCCTAGGCCCCAAACTCTCACCTCTCCTGGGCCCCGAACTCTCGCCTCTCCTGGGCCCCGAACTCTCGCCTCTCCTGGGCCTCGAACTCTCGCCTCTCCTGGGCCCCGAACTCTCGCCTCTCCTGGGCCCTCACCTCTCCTGGGCCCCGAACTCTCGCCTCTCCTGGGCCCTCGCCTCTCCTGGCTCCTGAACTCTCGCCTCTCCTAGGCCCCAAACCCTCGCCTCTCCTGGGCCCCGAACTCTCGCCTCTCCTGGGCCTCGAACTCTCGCCTCTCCTAGGCCCCGAACTCTCGCGTCTCCTGGGCTCTCACCTCTCCTGGCCCCCGAACTCTCGCATCTCCTGGCCCCCGAATTCTCGCCTCTCCTGGCCCCCGAACTCTCGCCTCTCCTGGGCCCCGAACTCTCGTCTCTCCTGGGCCCCGAACTCTCGCCTCTCCTGGGCCCCGAACTCTCGCCTCTCCTGCGCCCCGAACTCTCGCCTCTCCTGGGCCCTCGCCTCTCCTGGCCCCTGAACTCTCGCCTTTCCTGGGCCCCGAACTCTCACCTCTCCTGGGCCCCGAACTCTCGCCTCTCCTGGGCCCTCGCCTCTCCTGGGCCCCGAACTCTCGCCTCTCCTGGCCCCCGAACTCTCGCCTCTCCTGGGCCCTCGCCTCTCCTAGGCCCCGAACTCTCGCCTCTCCTGGGCCCCGAACTCTCACCTCTCCTGGGCCCTCGCCTCTCCTAGGCCCCAAACCCTCGCCTCTCCTGGCCCCTGAACTCTCGCCTCCCCTGGGCCCCGAACTCTCGCCTCTCCTGGGCCCCGAACTCTCGCCTCTCCTGGGCCCCTGAACTCTCGCCTCTCCTGGGCCCCGAACTCTCGCCTCTCCTGGGCCCTGAACTCTCGCCTCTCCTGTGCCCCGAACTCTCGCCTCTCCTGGGCCCTCACCTCTCCTGGGCACCGAACTCTCGCCTCTCCTGGGCCCTCGCCTCTCCTGGCCCCTGAACT
Source organism: Pristiophorus japonicus (assembly GCF_044704955.1). NCBI lineage: Eukaryota > Metazoa > Chordata > Chondrichthyes > Pristiophoridae > Pristiophorus > Pristiophorus japonicus. The sequence continues at coordinate 386,395 of NW_027253347.1, forward strand.
CTCGCCTCTCCTAGGCCCCAAACCCTCGCCTCTCCTGGGCCCCGAACTCTCGCCACTCCTGGGCCCCGAACTCTCGCCACTCCTGGGCCCCGAACTCTCGCCTCTCCTGGGCCCCGAACTCTCGCGTCTCCTGGGCCCTCGCCTCTCCTGGCCCCCGACCTCTCGCCTCTCCTGGGCCCCGAACTCTCGCCTCTCCTGGGCCCCGACCTCTCGCCTCTCCTGGGCCCTCGCCTCTCCTGGGTCCCGAACTCTCGCCTCTCCTGGCCCCCGAACTCTCGCCTCTCCTGAGCCCCGAACTCTCGCCTCTCCTGGGCCCTCACCTCTCCTGGGCCCCGAACCATCACCTCTGCTGGGCCCCGAACTCTCGCCTCTCATGGGCCCTGAACTCACGCCTCTCCTGGGCCCTCGCCTCTCCTGGGCCCCAAACCCTCGCCTCTCCTGGGCCCCGAACTCTCGCCTTTCCTGGGCCCCGAACTCTCGCCTCTCCTGGGACCCGAACCCTCGCCTCTCCTGGGCCCTCGCCTCTCCTGGGCCCCGAACCCTCGCCTCTCCTGGGCACCGAACTCTCGCCTCTCCTGGGACCCGAACTCTCGCCTCTCCTGGGCTCCTGGGCCCTCGCCTCTCCTGGCCCCCGAACTCTCGCCTCTCCTGGCCCCCGAACTCTCGCCTCTCCTGGGCCCCGAACTCTTGCCTCTCCTGGCCCCCGAACTCTCGCCTCTCCTGGCCCCCGAACTCTCGCCTCTCCTGGGCCCCGAACTCTCGCCTCTCCTGGCCCCCGAACTCTCGCCTCTCCTGGCCCCCGAACTCTCGCCTCTCCTGGGCCCCGAACCCTCGCCTCTCCTGGGCCCTCGCCTCTCCTAGGCCCCAAACCCTCGCCTCTCCTGGGCCCCGAACTCTCTCCTCTCCTGGGCCCTCGTCTCTCCTAGGCCCCAAACTCTCGCCTCTCCTGGGCCCTGAACACACGCCTCTCCTGGGCCCTCGCCTCTCCTAGGCCCCAAACCCTCGCCTCTCCTGGGCCCCTGAACTCTCGCCTCTCCTGGGCCCCGAACTCTCTCCTCTCCTGGGCTCCGAACTCTCGCCTCTCCTGGGCCTCGAACTCTCGCCTCTCCTGGGCCCCGAACTCTCGCCTCTCCTGGGCCCTCGCCTCTCCTGGCCCCTGAACTCTCGCCTCTCCTAGGCCCCAAACCCTCGCCTCTCCTGGGCTCCGAACTCTCGCCTCTCCTGGGCCCCGAACTCTCACCTCTCCTGGGCCCCGAACTCTCGCCTCTCCTGGGCCCTCGCCTCTCCTGGCCCCCGAACTCTCGCCTCTCCTGGGCCCCGAACTCTCGCCTCTCCTGCGCCCTCGCCTCTCCTGGCCCCCGAACTCTCGCTTCTCCTGGGCCCCGAACTCTCGCCTCTCCTGGGCCCCGAACTCTCGCCTCTCCTTGGCCCTCGCCTCTCCTGGGCCCCTAACTCACACCTCTCCTGGGCCCCGAACTCTCGCCTCTCCTGGGCCTTCGCCTCTCCTGGGCCCCGAACTCTCGCCTCTCCTGGCCCCCGAACTCTCGCCTCTCCTGGGCCCCGAACTCATGCCTCTCCTGGGCCCTCGCCTCTCCTGGGCCCCGAACCCTCGACTCTCCTGGGCCCCGAACTCTCGCCACTCCTGGGCCCTGAACTCACGCCTCTCCTGGGCCCTCGCCTCTCCTGGGCCCCACACCTTCGCCTCTCCTGGGCCCCGAACTCTCACCTCTCCTGGGCCCTCGCCTCTCCTAGGCCCCAAACCCTCGCCTCTCCTGGGCCCCGAACTCTCACCTCTCCTGGGCCCTTCCCTCTCCTGGCACCTGAACTCTCGCCTCTCCTAGGCCCCGAACTCTCGCCTCTCCTGGGCCCCGAACTCTCGCCTCTCCTGGGCCCCGAACTCTCGCCTCTCCTGGGCCCCGAACCCTCGCCTCTCCTGGACCCCGAACTCTCGCCTCTCCTGGGCCCCGAACTCTCGCCTCTCCTGGGCCCTCGCATCTCCTGGCCCCCGAACTCTCGCTTCTCCTGGCCCCCGAACTCTCGCCTCTCCTGGGCCCCGAACTCTCGCCTCTCCTGGGCCCCGAACTCTTGCCTCTCCTGGGCCCCGAACTCTCGCCTCTCCTGCGCCCCGAACTCTCACCTCTCCTGGGCCCTCGCCTCTCCTAGGCCCCAAACTCTCGCCTCTCCTGGGCCCTGAACTCTCACCTCTCCTGGGCCCTGAACCCTCGCCTCTCCTGGGCCCCGAACTCGCGCCTCTCCTGAGCCCCGAACTCTCGCCTCTCCTGGGCCCCGAACTCTCGCCTCTCCTGGGCCCCGAACTCTCGCCTCTCCTGGGCCCCGAACTCTCGCCTCTCCTGGCCCCCGAACTCTCGCCTCTCCTGGGCCCTCGCCTCTCCTAGGCCCCGAACTCTCGCCTCTCCTGGGCCCCGAACTCTCACCTCTCCTGGGCCCTCGCCTCTCCTAGGCCCCAAACCCTCGCCTCTCCTGGCCCCTGAACTCTCGCCTCTCCTGGGCCCCGAACTCTCGCAACTCCTGGGCCCCGAACTCTCGCCTCTCCTGGGCCCCTGAACTCTCGCCTCTCCTGGGCCCCGAACTCTCGCCTCTCCTGGGCCCTGAACTCTCGCCTCTCCTGGGCCCCGAACTCTCGCCTCTCCTGGGCCCTCGCCTCTCCTGGGCCCCGCACTCTCACGTCTCCTGGGCCCTCGCCTCTCCTGGCCCCCGAACTCTCGCCTCTCCTGGGCCCCGAACTCTCGCCTCTCCTGGGCCCTCGCCTCTCCTGGCCCCCGACCTCTCGCCTCTCCTGGGCCCCGAACTCTCGCCTCTCCTGGGCCCCGAACTCTCGCCTCTCCTGGTCCCTCGCATCTCCTGGGTCCCGAACTCTCGCCTCTCCTGGCCCCCGAACTCTCGCCTCTCCTGAGCCCCGAACTCTCGCCTCTCCTGGGCCCTCACCTCTCCTGGGCCCCGAACCCTCGCCTCTGCTGGGCCCCGAACTCTCGCCTCTCCTGGGCCCTGAACTCACGCCTCTCCTGGGCCCTCGCCTCTCCTGGGCCCCAAACCCTCGCCTCTCCTGGGCCCCAAACCCTCGCCTCTCCTGGGCTCCGAACTCTCACCTCTCCTGGGCCCTTGCCTCTCCTGGCCCCTGAACTCTCGCCTCTCCTGGGCCCCGAACTCTCGCCTCTCCTGGGCCCCGAACTCTCGCCTCTCCTGGGCCCTGAACCCTCGCCTCTCCTGGGCCCCAAACCCTCGCCTCTCCTGGGCCCCGAACTCTCACCTCTCCTGGGCCCTTGCCTCTCCTGGCCCCCGAACTCTCGCCTCTCCTGGGCCCCGAACTCTCGCTTCTCCTGGGCCCTGAACCCTCGCCTCTCCTGGGCCCTCGCCTCTCCTGGGCCCCGAACCCTCACCTCTCCTGGGCCCCGAACTCTCGCCTCTCCTGGGCCCCGAACTCTCGCCTCTCCTGGGCTCCTGGGCCCTCGCCTCTCCTGGCCCCCGAACTCTCGCCTCTCCTGGCCCCCGAACTCTCGCCTCTCCTGGGCCCTGAAGTCTCGCCTCTCCCGGGCCCCGATCACTTCCCCCCACAGCCTCTCGTTGCTCCTTCGCCCCGACCTTGCTGCTCCTGCTGATAGGATACAACAGCCTTGAAACAAAGCCCAGTCTGTAGATTCATGGTAGTTTATGGCAGAGAAGGAGGCCATTCAGTCCACTTGTCTCTGTGCCAGCCGACAAAGAGCTTGCCAGCCTAATTCCACTTCCCGGCTCTTAATCCCTAACCTTGTCGGTTACCGAACTTCAGATGTCTATCTAAGTACTTTTTAAATGCGATGAGGGCTTCTAAGAATATAAGAAATAGGACCAGAAGTAGGCCATATGGCCCCTGGAGCCTGCTTCTCCATGCAATGAGATCATGGCTGATCTTCGACCTGAACTCCACTTTCCTGCCCCATCTCCATATTCCTTGATTCCCCGAGTGTCCAGAAATCTATATCTCAGCCTTGAATATACTCAACAACTGAGCCTCCACAGCCCTCTGCAGTAGGGAATTCCACAGGTTCACCACTCTCTGAGTGAAGAAACTTCTTCTCATCTCGGTCCTAAATGGCTTACCCCTCATCCTTAGACTGTGACCCCTGGTTCTGGACTTCCCCAACATCGGGAACATTCTTCCTGCATCTAACCTGTCTAACCCCGTCAGAATTTTATATGTTTCTGTGAGATTCCCTCTCATTCTTCTAAACTCCAGTGAATAAAGGCCCAGTCGATCCAGTCTCTCCTCATATCTCAGTCCTGCCATCCCGGGAATCAGTCTGATGAACCTTCGCTGCACTCACTCAATAGCAAGAATGTCCTTCCTCAGATTAGGAGACCAAAACTGTACACAATATTCCAGGTGAGGCCTCACCAAGGCCCAGTACAACTGCAGTAACACCTCCCTCTTTAACCAAGCTTTTGGTCAGCTGTAATTTCTTCTGTGGCTCGGTATCAAATGTATCTGTTTTGTTTATAACACTGCTGTAAAGTGCCTCAGGACATTTTACTACATTAAAGGCACTATGTAATACAAGTTCTTGCTGTAGACATGTTACGTGTCTCGCTGAGGTGATAGATCTGAACAATGACAATGTCTTCTGTCGAGCTTTACTGAGACCTGGCAGTTCGACATGCTGCAGATTTGCCAAAGGTGTAAGATGCCCTTTAGAGAGAGGGTCAGTGACGGAATTTACCAACAGAACAGTGTTTAAAGACTAACTCACCAAGTTCAATTATTGCCTTCATGTGATCTTTCTCCTTCAACAGAAGTTTTGCAAGCGCCATTCATAATTCAAGATGATACAAGTGGAGCAGGTGTTGTACGTCTGAAATGTGTTGTGAACAATGGGGAAACAAATTCAGTGTGGTGGATAATGTATGGTAAACCGCTTCAAAGTGATTCAATTCACGAAATATCGATGGACAACAAAACAGTGCTCCTTAGCCCTCAACGGATAAAGAACTGTGAGCTGTATACTTGTGTGGTCAGAAACGAGGTCAGCCAGAACCAGAACTCCCGTTTGCTCATTATCGACGGTACGTGTTCGAACGGTCCGACTCAGTGCACCCGAGTTACATGATGGGAATTTACACCAGCACAACTCTCTGAGCAAAGAAGTTTCTCCTCATCTCGGTCCTAAACCGCTTACCCCTTATCCTTAGACTGTGACCCCTGGTTCTGGACTTCCCCAACATCGGGAACATTCTTCCTGCATCTAACCTGTCCAGTCCCGGGGATGCTCAAGAGGGCAGAATTTTGGAATTTTTACCTGAACGGCCTAAAAGAGATTATGTTTTAAATGATGTTCTGATATTGCCGTAGGGTTAAATTTGTATTCCAAGGCGTGAATGTTTGACACAATATTAAAGCCAGCAGACCTGAAACTAGGAGCAGTCACCAATATACAACAAGGGATCTTGCTATTACACCAGACTGATTCCCGGGATGGCAGGACTGAGATATGAAGAAAGACTGGATCGACTAGGCTTATATTCACTGGAATTTAGAAGAATGAGAGGGGATCTCATAGAAACATATAAAATTCTGATGGGACTGGACAGGTTAGATGCAGGAAGAATGTTCCCGATGTTGGGAAAGTCCAGAAGCAGGGAACATAGTCTAAGGATAAGGGGTAAGCCATTTAGGACCGAGATGAGGAGAAACTTCTTCACTCAGAGAATTGTGAACCTGTGGAATTCTCTACCACAGAGAGTTGTTGAGGCCAGTTCATTAGATATATTCAAGAGGGAGTTAGATATGGCTCTAACGGCTAAAGGGATCAAGGGGTATGGAGAGAAAGCAGGAAAGGGGTACTGAGCGAATGATCAGCCATGGTCATATTGAATGGTGGTGCAGGCTCGAAGGGCCGAATGGCCTGCTCCTGCACCTATTTTCTATGTCTCTATGTCTCTATGTCTTTTTGTCTCTATGTCTCTATGTCTCTATGTTTCTATGTCTCTATGTCTCTATGTCTCTATGTCTCTATGTCTCTATATCTCTATGTCTCTATGTTTCTATGTCTCTATGTCTCTATGTTTCTATGTCTCTATGTCTCTATGTCTCTATGTCTCTATGTCTCTATGTCTCTATGTCTCTATGTCTCTATGTTTCTATGTCTCTATGTTTCTATGTCTCTATGTTTCTATCTTTCTATGTCTCTATATCTCTATGTCTCTATGTCTCTATGTCTCTATGTCTCTATGTCTCTATGTCTCTATGTTTCTATGTCTCTATGTCTCTATGTCTCTATGTCTCTATGTCTCTATGTCTCTATGTCTCTATGTTTCTATGTCTCTATGTCTCTATGTCTCTATGTCTCTATGTTTCTATGTCTCTATGTTTCTATGTCTCTATGTCTCTATGTCTCTATGTCTCTATGTCTCTATGTCTCTATGTCTCTATATCTCTATGTCTCTATGTTTCTATGTCTCTATGTCTCTATGTTTCTATGTCTCTATGTCTCTATGTTTCTATGTTTCTATGTCTCTATGTTTCTATGTCTCTATGTCTCTATGTTTCTATGTCTCTATGTTTCTATGTCTCTATGTCTCTATGTCTCTATGTCTCTATGTTTCTATGTCTCTATGTTTCTATGTCTCTATGTCTCTATGTTTCTATGTCTCTATGTCTCTATGTCTCTATGTCTCTATGTTTCTATGTCTCTATATCTCTATGTCTCTATGTTTCTATGTCTCTATGTCTCTATATCTCTATGTTTCTATGTCTCTATGTTTCTATATCTCTATGTCTCTATGTTTCTATATCTCTATGTCTCTATGTTTCTATGTCTCTATGTCTCTATGTCTCTATGTCTCTATGTCTCTATGTTTCTATGTCTCTATGTCTCTATGTCTCTATGTCTCTATGTCTCTATGTCTCTATGTTTCTATGTCTCTATATCTATATGTCTCTATGTTTCTATGTCTCTATGTCTCTATATCTCTATGTTTCTATGTCTCTATGTTTCTATGTCTCTATGTCTCTATGTCTCTATGTCTCTATATCTCTATGTCTCTATGTTTCTATGTCTCTATATCTCTATGTCTCTATGTTTCTATGTCTCTATGTCTCTATATCTCTATGTTTCTATGTCTCTATGTCTCTATGTCTCTATATCTCTATGTCTCTATGTCTCTATGTCTCTATGTCTCTATGTCTCTATGTCTCTATGTCTCTATGTCTCTATATCTCTATGTCTCTATGTCTCTATGTCTCTATATCTCTATGTTTCTATCTCTCTATGTCTCTATATCTCTATGTCTCTATGTCTCTATGTTTCTATGTCTCAATGTCTCTATGTCTCTATGTCTCTATGTCTCTATATCTCTATATCTCTATATCTCTATGTCTCTATGTCTCTATGTTTCTATATCTCTATGTCTCTATGTCTCTATGTCTCTATGTTTCTATGTCTCTATATCTCTATGTCTCTATGTCTCTATGTCTCTATGTCTCTATGTCTCTATGTCTCTATGTCTCTATGTTTCTATATCTCTATGTCTCTATGTCTCTATGTCTCTATGTCTTTTTGTCTCTATGTCTCTATGTCTCTATGTCTCTATGTCTCTATGTCTTTTTGTCTCTATGTCTCTATGTCTCTATGTCTCTATGTCTCTATGTCTCTATGTCTCTATGTTTCTATATCTCTATGTCTCTATGTCTCTATGTCTCTATGTCTCTATGTCTCTATGTCTTTTTGTCTCTATGTCTCTATGTCTCTAGTTCTCTATGTCTCTATATCTCTATATCTCTATATCTCTATGTCTCTATGTCTCTATGTCTCTATGTTTCTATGTCTCTATATCTCTATATCTCTATGTCTCTATGTCTCTATGTCTCTATGTCTCTATGTCTCTATGTCTCTATGTCTCTATGTCTCTATGTCTCTATGTTTCTATATCTCTATGTCTCTATGTTTCTATGTTTCTATGTCTCTATGTCTCTATGTTTCTATGTCTCTATGTCTCTATGTCTCTATGTTTCTATATCTCTATGTCTCTATGTCTCTATGTCTCTATGTCTCTATGTCTTTTTGTCTCTATGTCTCTATGTCTCTATGTCTCTATGTCTTTTTGTCTCTATGTCTCTATGTCTCTATGTCTCTAGTTCTCTATGTCTCTATGTCTCTATGTCTTTTTGTCTTTATGTCTCTATGTCTCTATGTCTCTATATCTCTATGTCTCTATGTCTCTATGTTTCTATGTCTCAATATCTCTATGTCTCTATATCTCTATGTCTCTATATCTCTATATCTCTATATCTCTATGTCTCTATGTCTCTATGTCTCTATGTTTCTATATCTCTATGTCTCTATGTCTCTATGTCTCTATGTTTCTATGTCTCTATATCTCTATATCTCTATGTCTCTATGTCTCTATGTCTCTATGTCTCTATGTCTCTATGTCTCTATGTCTCTATGTCTCTATGTTTCTATATCTCTATGTCTCTATGTTTCTATGTCTCTATGTCTCTATGTTTCTATGTCTCTATGTCTCTATGTTTCTATATCTCTATGTCTCTATGTCTCTATGTCTCTATGTCTCTATGTCTCTATGTCTCTATGTCTTTTTGTCTCTATGTCTCTATGTCTCTATGTCTCTATGTCTTTTTGTCTCTATGTCTCTATGTCTCTATGTCTCTAGTTCTCTATGTCTCTATGTCTCTATGTCTTTTTGTCTTTATGTCTCTATGTCTCTATGTCTCTATATCTCTATGTCTCTATGTCTCTATGTTTCTATGTCTCAATGTCTCTATGTCTCTATATCTCTATGTCTCTATATCTCTATATCTCTATATCTCTATGTCTCTATGTCTCTATGTCTCTATGTTTCTATGTCTCTATATCTCTATGTCTCTATGTCTCTATGTCTCTATGTCTCTATGTCTCCATGTCTCTATGTCTCTATGTCTCTATGTCTCTATGTCTCTATGTTTCTATATCTCTATGTCTCTATGTCTCTATGTCTCTATGTCTTTTTGTCTCTATGTCTCTATGTCTCTATGTCTCTATGTCTCTATGTCTCTATGTTTCTATATCTCTATGTCTCTATGTCTCTATGTCTCTATGTCTCTATGTCTCTATGTCTCTATGTCTTTTTGTCTCTATGTCTCTATGTCTCTATATCTCTATATCTCTATATCTCTATGTCTCTATGTCTCTATGTCTCTATGTCTCTATGTTTCTATGTCTCTATATCTCTATATCTCTATGTCTCTATGTCTCTATGTCTCTATGTCTCTATGTCTCTATGTCTCTATGTCTCTATGTCTCTATGTTTCTATATCTCTATGTCTCTATGTTTCTATGTTTCTATGTCTCTATGTCTCTATGTTTCTATGTCTCTATGTCTCTATGTCTCTATGTTTCTATGTCTCTATGTCTCTATGTCTCTATGTCTCTATGTCTTTTTGTCTCTATGTCTCTATGTCTCTATGTCTCTATGTCTTTTTGTCTCTATGTCTCTATGTCTCTATGTCTCTAGTTCTCTATGTCTCTATGTCTCTATGTCTTTTTGTCTTTATGTCTCTATGTCTCTATGTCTCTATGTCTCTATGTCTCTATGTTTCTATGTCTCAATGTCTCTATGTCTCTATATCTCTATGTCTCTATATCTCTATATCTCTATATCTCTATGTCTCTATGTCTCTATGTCTCTATGTTTCTATATCTCTATGTCTCTATGTCTCTATGTCTCTATGTTTCTATGTCTCTATATCTCTATATCTCTATGTCTCTATGTCTCTATGTCTCTATGTCTCTATGTCTCTATGTCTCCATGTCTCTATGTCTCTATGTCTCTATGTCTCTATGTCTCTATGTTTCTATATCTCTATGTCTCTATGTCTCTATGTCTCTATGTCTCTATGTCTTTTTGTCTCTATGTCTCTATGTCTCTATGTCTCTATGTCTCTATGTCTCTATGTCTTTTTGTCTCTATGTCTCTATGTCTCTATGTCTCTATGTCTCTATGTCTCTATGTTTCTATGTCTCTATGTCTCTATGTCTCTATGTCTCTATGTCTCTATGTCTTTTTGTCTCTATGTCTCTATATCTCTATGTCTCTATGTCTCTATGTCTCTATGTCTTTTTGTCTCTATGTCTCTATGTCTCTATGTCTCTATGTCTTTTTGTCTCTATGTCTCTATGTCTCTATGTCTCTATGTCTCTATGTTTCTATGTCTCTATGTCTCTATGTTTCTATGTCTCTATGTCTCTATGTCTCTATGTTTCTATATCTCTATGTCTCTATGTCTCTATGTCTCTATGTCTTTTTGTCTCTATGTCTCTATGTCTCTATGTCTCTATGTCTTTTTGTCTCTATGTCTCTATGTCTCTATGTCTCTAGTTCTCTATGTCTCTATGTCTCTATGTCTTTTTGTCTTTATGTCTCTATGTCTCTATGTCTCTATGTCTCTATGTCTCTATATCTCTAAGTCTCTATGTCTCTATGTCTCTATGTCTCTATGTCTCTATGTCTCTATGTCTCTATATCTCTATGTCTCTATGTCTCTATGTCTCTATTTCTCTATATCTCTATGTCTCTATGTTTCTATATCTCTATGTTTCTATGTCTCTATGTTTCTATGTCTCTATGTCTCTATGTCTCTATGTCTCTATGTCTCTATGTCTCTATGTCTCCATGTCTCTATGTCTCTATGTTTCTATGTCTCTATGTCTCTATGTCTCTATGTCTCTATGTCTCTATGTCTCTATATCTCTATGTTTCTATATCTCTATGTCTCTATTTCTCTATATCTCTATGTCTCTATGTTTCTATGTCTCTATGTTTCTATATCTCTATGTCTCTATGTCTCTATGTCTCTATGTCTCTATGTCTCTATGTTTCTATGTCTCTATGTCTCTATGTCTCTATGTCTCTATGTCTCTATGTCTCTATGTCTCTATGTCTCTATGTTTCTATGTCTCTATGTTTCTATGTCTCTGTGTCTCTATGTCTCTATGTCTCTATGTCTCTATATCTCTATGTCTCTATGTTTCTATGTCTCTATGTCTCTATGTCTCTATATCTCTATGTCTCTATGTCTCTATATCTCTATGTTTCTATGTCTCTATGTCTCTATGTTTCTATGTCTCTATGTCTCTATGTCTCTATGTTTCTATGTCTCTATGTCTCTATGTCTCTATGTCTCTATGTTTCTATGTCTCTATGTCTCTATGTTTCTATGTCTCTATGTTTCTATGTCTCTATGTCTCTATGTTTCTATGTTTCTATGTCTCTATGTCTCTATGTCTCTATGTCTCTATGTTTCTATGTCTCTATGTCTCTATGTCTCTATGTCTCTATGTCTCTATGTTTCTATGTCTCTATGTCTCTATGTCTCTATGTCTCTATATCTCTATGTTTCTATGTCTCTATGTCTCTATGTCTCTATGTCTCTATGCCTCTATGTCTCTATGTCTTTTTGTCTCTATGTCTCTATGTCTCTATGTCTCTATCTCTCTATGTCTTTTTGTCTCTATGTCTCTATGTCTCTATGTCTCTATGTCTCTATTTCTCTATGTCTCTATGTCTCTATGTCTCTATGTCTCTATGTCTCTATGTCTCTATGTTTCTATGTCTCTATGTCTCTATGTCTCTATGTTTCTATGTCTCTATGTTTCTATGTCTCTATGTCTCTATGTCTCTATGTCTCTATGTCTCTATATCTCTATGTCTCTATGTTTCTATGTCTCTATGTCTCTATGTCTCTATATCTCTATGTCTCTATGTCTCTATGTCTCTATGTTTCTATGTCTCTATGTCTCTATGTTTCTATGTCTCTATGTCTCTATGTCTCTATGTTTCTATGTCTCTATGTCTCTATGTCTCTATGTCTCTATGTTTCTATGTCTCTATGTCTCTATGTCTCTATGTCTCTATGTCTCTATGTCTCTATGTTTCTATGTCTCTATGTTTCTATGTCTCTATGTCTCTATGTCTCTATGTCTCTATGTCTCTATGTTTCTATGTCTCTATGTCTCTATGTCTCTATGTCTCTATGTCTCTATGTCTCTATGTCTCTATGTCTCTATGTCTCTATATCTCTATGTCTCTATGTCTCTATGTCTCTATGTCTCTATGTCTCTATGCCTCTATGTCTCTATGTCTTTTTGTCTCTATGTCTCTATGTCTCTATGTCTCTATGTCTCTATGTCTCTATGTCTCTATGTCTCTATGTCTTTTTGTCTCTATGTCTCTATGTCTCTATGTCTCTATGTCTCTATGTTTCTATGTCTCTATGTTTCTATATCTCTATGTCTCTATGTCTCTATGTCTCTATGTCTCTATGTCTTTTTGTCTCTATGTCTCTATGTCTCTATGTCTCTATGTCTCTATGTCTCTATGTCTCTATATCTCTATGTCTCTATGTCTCTATGTCTCTGTATCTCTATGTCTCTATGTCTCTATGTCTCTATGTCTCTATGTCTCTATGTCTTTTTGTCTCTATGTCTCTATGTCTCTATGTCTCTATGTCTCTATGTTTCTATGTCTCTATGTCTCTATATCTCTATGTTTCTATGTCTCTATGTCTCTATGTCTCTATGTCTTTTTGTCTCTATGTCTCTATGTCTTTTTGTCTCTATGTCTCTATGTCTCTATGTCTCTATGTCTCTATGTTTCTATGTTTCTATGTTTCTATGTCTCTATGTCTCTATGTCTCTATGTCTCTATGTCTCTATGTCTCTATATCTCTATGTCTCTATGTCTCTATGTCTCTATATCTCCATGTCTCTATGTCTCTATGTTTCTATATCTCTATGTCTCTATGTCTCTATGTCTCTATGTCTCTATGTCTTTTTGTCTCTATGTCTCTATATCTCTATGTTTCTATATCTCTATGTCTCTATGTCTCTATGTCTCTATGTCTCTATGTCTTTTTGTCTCTATGTCTCTATGTCTCTATGTCTTTTTGTCTCTATGTCTCTATGTCTCTATGTCTCTATGTCTCTCTGTCTCTATGTCTCTATGTCTCTATGTTTCTATATCTCTATGTCTCTATGTCTCTATGTCTCTATGTCTCTATTTCTCTATATCTCTATGTCTCTATGTTTCTATATCTCTATGTCTCTATGTTTCTATGTCTCTATGTCTCTATGTCTCTATGTCTCTATGTCTCTATGTTTCTATGTCTCTATGTCTCTATGTCTCTATGTCTCTATGTCTCTATGTCTTTTTGTCTCTATGTCTCTATGTCTCTATGTCTCTATGTCTCTATGTCTCTATGTTTCTATGTCTCTATGTCTCTATGTCTCTATGTCTCTATGTCTCTATGTCTCTATGTCTTTTTGTCTCTATGTCTCTATATCTCTATGTCTCTATGTCTCTATGTCTCTATGTCTTTTTGTCTCTATGTCTCTATGTCTCTATGTCTCTATGTCTTTTTGTCTCTATGTCTCTATGTCTCTATGTCTCTATGTCTCTATGTTTCTATGTTTCTATGTCTCTATGTCTCTATGTTTCTATGTCTCTATGTCTCTATGTCTCTATGTTTCTATATCTCTATGTCTCTATGTCTCTATGTCTCTATGTCTTTTTGTCTCTATGTCTCTATGTCTCTATGTCTCTATGTCTTTTTGTCTCTATGTCTCTATGTCTCTATGTCTCTAGTTCTCTATGTCTCTATGTCTCTATGTCTTTTTGTCTTTATGTCTCTATGTCTCTATGTCTCTATGTCTCTATGTCTCTATATCTCTAAGTCTCTATGTCTCTATGTCTCTATGTCTCTATGTCTCTATGTCTCTATGTCTCTATATCTCTATGTCTCTATGTCTCTATGTCTCTATTTCTCTATATCTCTATGTCTCTATGTTTCTATGTCTCTATGTTTCTATATCTCTATGTTTCTATGTCTCTATGTTTCTATGTCTCTATGTCTCTATGTCTCTATGTCTCTATGTCTCTATGTCTCTATGTCTCTATGTCTCCATGTCTCTATGTCTCTATGTTTCTATGTCTCTATGTCTCTATGTCTCTATGTCTCTATGTCTCTATATCTCTATGTTTCTATATCTCTATGTCTCTATGTCCTCTATGTCTCTATTTCTCTATATCTCTATGTCTCTATGTTTCTATGTCTCTATGTTTCTATATCTCTATGTCTCTATGTCTCTATGTCTCTATGTCTCTATGTCTCTATGTTTCTATGTCTCTATGTCTCTATGTCTCTATGTCTCTATGTCTCTATGTCTCTATGTCTCTATGTCTCTATGTTTCTATGTCTCTATGTTTCTATGTCTCTATGTCTCTATGTCTCTATATCTCTATGTCTCTATGTTTCTATGTCTCTATGTCTCTATGTCTCTATATCTCTATGTCTCTATGTCTCTATGTCTCTATGTTTCTATGTCTCTATGTCTCTATGTTTCTATGTCTCTATGTCTCTATGTCTCTATGTTTCTATGTCTCTATGTCTCTATGTCTCTATGTCTCTATGTTTCTATGTCTCTATGTCTCTATGTTTCTATGTCTCTATGTTTCTATGTCTCTATGTCTCTATGTTTCTATGTTTCTATGTCTCTATGTCTCTATGTCTCTATGTCTCTATGTTTCTATGTCTCTATGTCTCTATGTCTCTATGTCTCTATGTCTCTATGTTTCTATGTCTCTATGTCTCTATGTCTCTATGTCTCTATATCTCTATGTTTCTATGTCTCTATGTCTCTATGTCTCTATGTTTCTATGTCTCTATGTCTCTATGTCTCTATGCCTCTATGTCTCTATGTCTTTTTGTCTCTATGTCTCTATGTCTCTATGTCTCTATCTCTCTATGTCTTTTTGTCTCTATGTCTCTATGTCTCTATGTCTCTATGTCTCTATTTCTCTATGTCTCTATGTCTCTATGTCTCTATGTCTCTATGTCTCTATGTCTCTATGTTTCTATGTCTCTATGTCTCTATGTCTCTATGTTTCTATGTCTCTATGTTTCTATGTCTCTATGTCTCTATGTCTCTATGTCTCTATGTCTCTATATCTCTATGTCTCTATGTTTCTATGTCTCTATGTCTCTATGTCTCTATATCTCTATGTCTCTATGTCTCTATGTCTCTATGTTTCTATGTCTCTATGTCTCTATGTTTCTATGTCTCTATGTCTCTATGTCTCTATGTTTCTATGTCTCTATGTCTCTATGTTTCTATGTCTCTATGTCTCTATGTCTCTATGTCTCTATGTCTCTATGTTTCTATGTCTCTATGTTTCTATGTCTCTATGTCTCTATGTCTCTATGTCTCTATGTCTCTATGTTTCTATGTCTCTATGTCTCTATGTCTCTATGTCTCTATGTCTCTATGTCTCTATGTCTCTATGTCTCTATGTCTCTATATCTCTATGTCTCTATGTCTCTATGTCTCTATGTCTCTATGTCTCTATGCCTCTATGTCTCTATGTCTTTTTGTCTCTATGTCTCTATGTCTCTATGTCTCTATGTCTCTATGTCTCTATGTCTCTATGTCTCTATGTCTTTTTGTCTCTATGTCTCTATGTCTCTATGTCTCTATGTCTCTATGTTTCTATGTCTCTATGTTTCTATATCTCTATGTCTCTATGTCTCTATGTCTCTATGTCTCTATGTCTCTATGTCTCTATGTCTTTTTGTCTCTATGTCTCTATGTCTCTATGTCTCTATGTCTCTATGTCTCTATGTCTCTATATCTCTATGTCTCTATGTCTCTATGTCTCTGTATCTCTATGTCTCTATGTCTCTATGTCTCTATGTCTCTATGTCTCTATGTCTTTTTGTCTCTATGTCTCTATGTCTCTATGTCTCTATGTCTCTATGTTTCTATGTCTCTATGTCTCTATATCTCTATGTTTCTATGTCTCTATGTCTCTATGTCTCTATGTCTTTTTGTCTCTATGTCTCTATGTCTTTTTGTCTCTATGTCTCTATGTCTCTATGTCTCTATGTCTCTATGTTTCTATGTTTCTATGTTTCTATGTCTCTATGTCTCTATGTCTCTATGTCTCTATGTCTCTATGTCTCTATATCTCTATGTCTCTATGTCTCTATGTCTCTATATCTCCATGTCTCTATGTCTCTATGTTTCTATATCTCTATGTCTCTATGTCTCTATGTCTCTATGTCTCTATGTCTTTTTGTCTCTATGTCTCTATATCTCTATGTTTCTATATCTCTATGTCTCTATGTCTCTATGTCTCTATGTCTCTATGTCTTTTTGTCTCTATGTCTCTATGTCTCTATGTCTTTTTGTCTCTATGTCTCTATGTCTCTATGTCTCTCTGTCTCTATGTCTCTATGTCTCTATGTTTCTATATCTCTATGTCTCTATGTCTCTATGTCTCTATGTCTCTATTTCTCTATATCTCTATGTCTCTATGTTTCTATATCTCTATGTCTCTATGTTTCTATGTCTCTATGTCTCTATGTCTCTATGTCTCTATGTCTCTATGTTTCTATGTCTCTATGTCTCTATGTCTCTATGTCTCTATGTCTCTATGTTTCTATGTCTCTATGTCTCTATGTCTCTATGTCTCTATGTCTCTATGTCTCTATGTCTCTATTTCTCTATGTCTCTATGTCTCTATGTCTTTTTGTCTTTATGTCTCTATGTCTCTATGTCTCTATGTCTCTATGTCTTTTTGTCTCTATGTCTCTATGTCTCTATCTCTATGTCTCTATGTCTCTATGTCTCTATATCTCTATGTCTCTATGTCTCTATGTCTCTATGTCTCTATGTCTCTATGTCTCTATGTCTCTATGTTTCTATATCTCTATGTCTCTATGTCTCTATGTCTCTATTTCTCTATATCTCTATGTCTCTATGTCTCTATGTTTCTATATCTCTATGTTTCTATGTCTCTATGTCTCTATGTCTCTATGTCTCTATGTCTCTATGTCTCTATGTTTCTATGTCTCTATGTCTCTATGTCTCTATGTCTCTATGTCTCTATGTCTCTATGTCTCTATGTCTCTATGTTTCTATGTCTCTATGTTTCTATGTCTCTATGTCTCTATGTCTCTATATCTCTATGTTTCTATGTCTCTATATCTCTATGTCTCTATGTCTCTATGTTTCTATGTCTCTATGTCTCTATGTTTCTATGTCTCTATGTCTCTATGTTTCTATGTCTCTATGTCTCTATGTCTCTATGTCTCTATGTTTCTATGTCTCTATGTCTCTATGTTTCTATGTCTCTATGTCTCTATATTTCTATGTCTCTATGTTTCTATGTCTCTATGTCTCTATGTTTCTATGTCTCTATGTCACTATGTTTCTATGTCTCTATGTTTCTATGTCTCTATGTCTCTATGTCTCTATGTCTCTATGTCACTATGTGTCTCTATGTCTCTATGTCTCTATGTTTCTATGTCTCTATGTCTCTATGTTTCTATGTCTCTATGTTTCTATATGTCTATGTCTCTATGTCTCTATGTTTCTATGTCTCTATGTCTCTATGTCTCTATGTCTCTATGTCTCTATGTCTCTATGTTTCTATGTCTCTATATCTCTATGTCTCTATATCTCTATGTTTCTATGTCTCTATGTCTCTATGTTTCTATGTCTCTATGTCTCTATGTCTCTATGTCTCTATGTCTCTATGTCTCTATTTCTCTATGTCTCTATGTCTCTATGTCTTTTTGTCTTTATGTCTCTATGTCTCTATGTCTCTATGTCTCTATGTCTCTATGTCTCTATGTTTCTATATCTCTATGTCTCTATGTCTCTATGTCTCTATGTTTCTATGTTTCTATGTTTCTATGTCTCTATGTCTCTATGTCTCTATGTTTCTATGTCTCTATATCTCTATGTCTCTATATCTCTATGTTTCTATGTCTCTATGTCTCTATGTTTCTATGTCTCTATGTCTCTATGTCTCTATTTCTCTATGTCTCTATGTCTCTATGTCTCTATGTCTCTGTGTCTCTATGTCTCTATGTTTCTATGTCTCTATGTCTCTATGTCTCTATGTTTCTATGTCTCTATGTTTCTATGTCTCTATGTCTCTATGTCTCTATGTCTCTATGTCTCTATATCTCTATGTCTCTATGTTTCTATGTCTCTATGTCTCTATGTCTCTATATCTCTATGTCTCTATGTCTCTATGTCTCTATGTTTCTATGTCTCTATGTCTCTATGTTTCTATGTCTCTATGTCTCTATGTCTCTATGTCTCTATGTCTCTATGTCTCTCTGTCTCTATGTCTCTATGTCTCTATGTTTCTATATCTCTATGTCTCTATGTCTCTATGTCTCTATGTCTCTATTTCTCTATATCTCTATGTCTCTATGTTTCTATATCTCTATGTCTCTATGTTTCTATGTCTCTATGTCTCTATGTCTCTATGTCTCTATGTCTCTATGTTTCTATGTCTCTATGTCTCTATGTCTCTATGTCTCTATGTCTCTATGTTTCTATGTCTCTATGTCTCTATGTCTCTATGTCTCTATGTCTCTATGTCTCTATGTCTCTATTTCTCTATGTCTCTATGTCTCTATGTCTTTTTGTCTTTATGTCTCTATGTCTCTATGTCTCTATGTCTCTATGTCTCTATGTCTCTATGTTTCTATATCTCTATGTCTCTATGTCTCTTTGTCTCTATGTCTCTATGTCTTTTTGTCTCTATGTCTCTATGTCTCTATGTCTCCATGTCTCTATGTCTCTATGTTTCTATGTCTCTATGTCTCTATGTCTCTATGTCTCTATGTCTCTATATCTCTATGTTTCTATATCTCTATGTCTCTATGTCCTCTATGTCTCTATTTCTCTATATCTCTATGTCTCTATGTTTCTATGTCTCTATGTTTCTATATCTCTATGTCTCTATGTCTCTATGTCTCTATGTCTCTATGTCTCTATGTTTCTATGTCTCTATGTCTCTATGTCTCTATGTCTCTATGTCTCTATGTCTCTATGTCTCTATGTCTCTATGTTTCTATGTCTCTATGTTTCTATGTCTCTATGTCTCTATGTCTCTATATCTCTATGTCTCTATGTTTCTATGTCTCTATGTCTCTATGTCTCTATATCTCTATGTCTCTATGTCTCTATGTCTCTATGTTTCTATGTCTCTATGTCTCTATGTTTCTATGTCTCTATGTCTCTATGTCTCTATGTTTCTATGTCTCTATGTCTCTATGTCTCTATGTCTCTATGTTTCTATGTCTCTATGTCTCTATGTTTCTATGTCTCTATGTTTCTATGTCTCTATGTCTCTATGTTTCTATGTTTCTATGTCTCTATGTCTCTATGTCTCTATGTCTCTATGTTTCTATGTCTCTATGTCTCTATGTCTCTATGTCTCTATGTCTCTATGTTTCTATGTCTCTATGTCTCTATGTCTCTATGTCTCTATATCTCTATGTTTCTATGTCTCTATGTCTCTATGTCTCTATGTTTCTATGTCTCTATGTCTCTATGTCTCTATGCCTCTATGTCTCTATGTCTTTTTGTCTCTATGTCTCTATGTCTCTATGTCTCTATCTCTCTATGTCTTTTTGTCTCTATGTCTCTATGTCTCTATGTCTCTATGTCTCTATTTCTCTATGTCTCTATGTCTCTATGTCTCTATGTCTCTATGTCTCTATGTCTCTATGTTTCTATGTCTCTATGTCTCTATGTCTCTATGTCTCTATATCTCTATGTCTCTATATCTCTATGTTTCTATGTCTCTATGTCTCTATGTTTCTATGTCTCTATGTCTCTATGTCTCTATTTCTCTATGTCTCTATGTCTCTATGTCTCTATGTCTCTATGTCTCTATGTCTCTATGTTTCTATGTCTCTATGTCTCTATGTCTCTATGTTTCTATGTCTCTATGTTTCTATGTCTCTATGTCTCTATGTCTCTCTGTCTCTATGTCTCTATGTCTCTATGTTTCTATATCTCTATGTCTCTATGTCTCTATGTCTCTATGTCTCTATTTCTCTATGTCTCTATGTCTCTATGTTTCTATATCTCTATGTCTCTATGTTTCTATGTCTCTATGTCTCTATGTCTCTATGTCTCTATGTCTCTATGTCTCTATGTCTCTATGTCTCTATGTCTCTATGTCTCTATTTCTCTATGTCTCTATGTCTCTATGTCTTTTTGTCTCTATGTCTCTATGTCTCTATGTCTCTATGTCTCTATGTTTCTATGTCTCTATGTCTCTATGTCTCTATGTTTCTATGTCTCTATGTCTCTATATCTCTATATCTCTATGTCTCTATGTTTCTATGTCTCTATGTCTCTATGTCTCTATATCTCTATGTCTCTATGTCTCTATGTCTCTATGTTTCTATGTCTCTATGTCTCTATGTCTCTATGTCTCTATGTCTCTATGTCTCTATGTCTCTATGTCTCTATGTTTCTATGTCTCTATGTCTCTATGTTTCTATGTCTCTATGTCTCTATGTTTCTATGTCTCTATGTTTCTATGTCTCTATGTCTCTATGTCTCTATGTTTCTATGTCTCTATGTCTCTATGTTTCTATGTCTCTATGTCTCTATGTCTCTATGTTTCTATGTCTCTATGTCTCTATGTCTCTATGTCTCTATGTTTCTATGTCTCTATGTCTCTATGTCTCTATGTTTCTATGTCTCTATGTCTCTATGTCTCTATGTCTCTATGTTTCTATGTCTCTATGTCTCTATGTTTCTATGTCTCTATGTCTCTATGTCTCTATGTCTCTATGTTTCTATGTCTCTATGTCTCTATGTCTCTATATCTCTATGTCTCTATGTCTCTATGTCTCTATGTTTCTATGTCTCTATGTTTCTATATCTCTATGTCTCTATGTCGCTCTGTCTCTATGTCTCTATGTCTCTATGTCTCTATGTCTCTATGTCTCTATGTTTCTATGTCTCTATGTCTCTATGTCTCTATATCTCTATGTCTCTATGTCTCTATGTCTCTATGTTTCTATGTCTCTATGTT
The DNA here is from genome assembly GCF_044704955.1 of Pristiophorus japonicus. Taxonomy (NCBI): domain Eukaryota; kingdom Metazoa; phylum Chordata; class Chondrichthyes; family Pristiophoridae; genus Pristiophorus; species Pristiophorus japonicus. Next base: position 407,296 of record NW_027253347.1, read on the forward strand.
TCTATATCTCTATGTCTCTATGTCTCTATGTCTCTATGTCTCTATATCTCTATGTTTCTATGTCTCTATGTCTCTATGTCTCTATGTCTCTATGTCTCTATGTCTCTATGTTTCTATGTCTCTATGTCTCTATGTCTCTATGTCACTATGTTTCTATGTCTCTATGTTTCTATGTCTCTATCTTTCTATGTCTCTATGTCTCTATGTCTCTATGTCTCTATGTCTCTATGTCTCTATGTTTCTATGTCTCTATGTTTCTATATCTCTATGTCTCTATGTCGCTCTGTCTCTATGTCTCTATGTCTCTATGTCTCTATGTCTCTATGTCTCTATGTTTCTATGTCTCTATGTCTCTATGTCTCTATATCTCTATGTCTCTATGTCTCTATGTCTCTATGTTTCTATGTCTCTATGTTTCTATATCTCTATGTCTCTATGTCTCTATGTCTCTATGTCTCTATATCTCTATGTTTCTATGTCTCTATGTCTCTATGTCTCTATGTCTCTATGTCTCTATGTCTCTATGTTTCTATGTCTCTATGTCTCTATGTCTCTATGTCACTATGTTTCTATGTCTCTATGTTTCTATGTCTCTATCTTTCTATGTCTCTATGTCTCTATGTCTCTATGTTTCTATGTCTCTATGTCTCTATGTTTCTATGTCTCTATGTTTCTATATGTCTATGTCTCTATGTCTCTATGTTTCTATGTCTCTATGTCTCTATGTCTCTATGTCTCTATGTCTCTATGTCTCTATGTTTCTATGTCTCTATATCTCTATGTCTCTATATCTCTATGTTTCTATGTCTCTATGTCTCTATGTCTCTATGTCTCTATGTCTCTATGTCTCTATGTCTCTATGTCTCTATGTTTCTATGTCTCTATGTTTCTATATCTCTATGTCTCTATGTCTCTATGTCTCTATGTCTCTATGTCTCTATGTATCTATGTCTCTCTGTCTCTATGTCTCTATGTCTCTATGTCTCTATGTCTCTATGTCTCTATGTTTCTATGTCTCTATGTCTCTATGTCTCTATGTCTCTATATCTCTATGTCTCTATGTTTCTATGTCTCTATGTCTCTATGTCTCTATATCTCTATGTCTCTATGTCTCTATGTCTCTATGTTTCTATGTCTCTATGTCTCTATGTTTCTATGTCTCTATGTCTCTATGTCTCTATGTTTCTATGTCTCTATGTCTCTATGTCTCTATGTCTCTATGTTTCTATGTCTCTATGTCTCTATGTCTCTATGTTTCTATGTCTCTATGTCTCTATGTTTCTATGTCTCTATGTCTCTATGTTTCTATGTTTCTATGTCTCTATGTCTCTATGTCTCTATGTCTCTATGTTTCTATGTCTCTATGTCTCTATGTCTCTATGTCTCTATGTTTCTATGTCTCTATGTCTCTATGTCTCTATGTTTCTATGTCTCTATGTCTCTATGTCTCTATGTCTCTATGTCTCTATATCTCTATGTTTCTATGTCTCTATGTCTCTATGTCTCTATGTCTCTATGTTTCTATGTCTCTATGTCTCTATGTCTCTATGCCTCTATGTCTCTATGTCTTTTTGTCTCTATGTCTCTATGTCTCTATGTCTCTATGTCTCTATGTCTCTATGTCTCTATGTCTTTTTGTCTTTTTGTCTCTATGTCTCTATGTCTCTATGTCTCTATGTTTCTATGTCTCTATGTCTCTATGTCTCTATGTCTCTATGTCTCTATGTCTTTTTGTCTCTATGTCTCTATGTCTCTATGTCTCTATTTCTCTATGTCTCTATGTCTCTATGTCTTTTTGTCTTTATGTCTCTATGTCTCTATGTCTCTATGTCTCTATGTCTTTTTGTCTCTATGTCTCTATGTCTCTATGTCTCTATGTCTCTATGTCTTTTTGTCTCTATGTCTCTATGTCTCTATGTCTCTATGTCTCTATGTCTCTATGTCTCTATGTCTCTATGTTTCTATATCTCTATGTCTCTATGTCTCTATTTCTCTATATCTCTATGTCTCTATCTTTCTATGTCTCTATGTTTCTATATCTCTATGTTTCTATGTCTCTATGTCTCCATGTCTCTATGTCTCTATGTCTCTATGTTTCTATGTCTCTATGTCTCTATGTCTCTATGTCTCTATGTTTCTATGTCTCTATGTCTCTATGTCTCTATGTTTCTATGTCTCTATGTTTCTATGTCTCTATGTCTCTATGTCTCTATGTCTCTATATCTCTATGTCTCTATGTTTCTATGTCTCTATGTCTCTATGTCTCTATATCTCTATGTCTCTATGTCTCTATGTCTCTATGTTTCTATGTCTCTATGTCTCTATGTTTCTATGTCTCTATGTCTCTATGTCTCTATGTTTCTATGTCTCTATGTCTCTATGTTTCTATGTCTCTATGTCTCTATGTCTCTATGTCTCTATGTCTCTATGTCTCTATGTTTCTATGTCTCTATGTTTCTATGTTTCTATGTCTCTATGTCTCTATGTTTCTATGTCTCTATGTCTCTATGTCTCTATGTCTCTATGTCTCTATGTTTCTATGTCTCTATGTCTCTATGTTTCTATGTCTCTATGTCTCTATGTCTCTATATCTCTATATCTCTATGTTTCTATGTCTCTATGTCTCTATGTCTCTATGTCTCTATGTCTCTATGCCTCTATGTCTCTATGTCTTTTTGTCTCTATGTCTCTATGTCTCTATGTCTCTATGTCTCTATGTCTCTATGTCTCTATGTTTCTATGTCTCTGTGTCTCTATGTCTCTATGTCTCTATGTCTCTATGTCTCTATGTCTTTTTGTCTCTATGTCTCTATGTCTCTATGTCTCTATGTCTCTATGTCTCTATGTTTCTATGTCTCTATGTCTCTATGTCTCTATGTCTCTATGTTTCTATGTCTCTATGTCTCTATGTCTCTATGTTTCTATGTCTCTATGTCTCTATGTTTCTATGTCTCTATGTCTCTATGTTTCTATGTTTCTATGTCTCTATGTTTCTATGTCTCTATGTCTCTATGTCTCTATGTCTCTATGTCTCTATGTTTCTATGTCTCTATGTCTCTATGTCTCTATGTTTCTATGTCTCTATGTTTCTATGTCTCTATGTCTCTATGTCTCTCTGTCTCTATGTCTCTATGTCTCTATGTTTCTATATCTCTATGTCTCTATGTCTCTATGTCTCTATGTCTCTATTTCTCTATGTCTCTATGTCTCTATGTTTCTATATCTCTATGTCTCTATGTTTCTATGTCTCTATGTCTCTATGTCTCTATGTCTCTATGTCTCTATGTCTCTATGTCTCTATGTCTCTATGTCTCTATGTCTCTATTTCTCTATGTCTCTATGTCTCTATGTCTTTTTGTCTCTATGTCTCTATGTCTCTATGTCTCTATGTCTCTATGTTTCTATGTCTCTATGTCTCTATGTCTCTATGTTTCTATGTCTCTATGTCTCTATATCTCTATATCTCTATGTCTCTATGTTTCTATGTCTCTATGTCTCTATGTCTCTATATCTCTATGTCTCTATGTCTCTATGTCTCTATGTTTCTATGTCTCTATGTCTCTATGTCTCTATGTCTCTATGTCTCTATGTCTCTATGTCTCTATGTCTCTATGTTTCTATGTCTCTATGTCTCTATGTTTCTATGTCTCTATGTCTCTATGTTTCTATGTCTCTATGTTTCTATGTCTCTATGTCTCTATGTCTCTATGTTTCTATGTCTCTATGTCTCTATGTTTCTATGTCTCTATGTCTCTATGTCTCTATGTTTCTATGTCTCTATGTCTCTATGTCTCTATGTCTCTATGTTTCTATGTCTCTATGTCTCTATGTCTCTATGTTTCTATGTCTCTATGTCTCTATGTCTCTATGTCTCTATGTTTCTATGTCTCTATGTCTCTATGTTTCTATGTCTCTATGTCTCTATGTCTCTATGTCTCTATGTTTCTATGTCTCTATGTCTCTATGTCTCTATATCTCTATGTCTCTATGTCTCTATGTCTCTATGTTTCTATGTCTCTATGTTTCTATATCTCTATGTCTCTATGTCGCTCTGTCTCTATGTCTCTATGTCTCTATGTCTCTATGTCTCTATGTCTCTATGTTTCTATGTCTCTATGTCTCTATGTCTCTATATCTCTATGTCTCTATGTCTCTATGTCTCTATGTTTCTATGTCTCTATGTTTCTATATCTCTATGTCTCTATGTCTCTATGTCTCTATGTCTCTATATCTCTATGTTTCTATGTCTCTATGTCTCTATGTCTCTATGTCTCTATGTCTCTATGTCTCTATGTTTCTATGTCTCTATGTCTCTATGTCTCTATGTCACTATGTTTCTATGTCTCTATGTTTCTATGTCTCTATCTTTCTATGTCTCTATGTCTCTATGTCTCTATGTTTCTATGTCTCTATGTCTCTATGTTTCTATGTCTCTATGTTTCTATATGTCTATGTCTCTATGTCTCTATGTTTCTATGTCTCTATGTCTCTATGTCTCTATGTCTCTATGTCTCTATGTCTCTATGTTTCTATGTCTCTATATCTCTATGTCTCTATATCTCTATGTTTCTATGTCTCTATGTCTCTATGTCTCTATGTCTCTATGTCTCTATGTCTCTATGTCTCTATGTCTCTATGTTTCTATGTCTCTATGTTTCTATATCTCTATGTCTCTATGTCTCTATGTCTCTATGTCTCTATGTCTCTATGTTTCTATGTCTCTCTGTCTCTATGTCTCTATGTCTCTATGTCTCTATGTCTCTATGTCTCTATGTTTCTATGTCTCTATGTCTCTATGTCTCTATGTCTCTATATCTCTATGTCTCTATGTTTCTATGTCTCTATGTCTCTATGTCTCTATATCTCTATGTCTCTATGTCTCTATGTCTCTATGTTTCTATGTCTCTATGTCTCTATGTTTCTATGTCTCTATGTCTCTATGTCTCTATGTTTCTATGTCTCTATGTCTCTATGTCTCTATGTCTCTATGTTTCTATGTCTCTATGTCTCTATGTCTCTATGTTTCTATGTCTCTATGTCTCTATGTTTCTATGTCTCTATGTCTCTATGTTTCTATGTTTCTATGTCTCTATGTCTCTATGTCTCTATGTCTCTATGTTTCTATGTCTCTATGTCTCTATGTCTCTATGTCTCTATGTTTCTATGTCTCTATGTCTCTATGTCTCTATGTTTCTATGTCTCTATGTCTCTATGTCTCTATGTCTCTATGTCTCTATGTCTCTATATCTCTATGTTTCTATGTCTCTATGTCTCTATGTCTCTATGTCTCTATGTTTCTATGTCTCTATGTCTCTATGTCTCTATGCCTCTATGTCTCTATGTCTTTTTGTCTCTATGTCTCTATGTCTCTATGTCTCTATGTCTCTATGTCTCTATGTCTCTATGTCTTTTTGTCTTTTTGTCTCTATGTCTCTATGTCTCTATGTCTCTATGTTTCTATGTCTCTATGTCTCTATGTCTCTATGTCTCTATGTCTCTATGTCTTTTTGTCTCTATGTCTCTATGTCTCTATGTCTCTATTTCTCTATGTCTCTATGTCTCTATGTCTTTTTGTCTTTATGTCTCTATGTCTCTATGTCTCTATGTCTCTATGTCTTTTTGTCTCTATGTCTCTATGTCTCTATGTCTCTATGTCTCTATGTCTTTTTGTCTCTATGTCTCTATGTCTCTATGTCTCTATGTCTCTATGTCTCTATGTCTCTATGTCTCTATGTTTCTATATCTCTATGTCTCTATGTCTCTATGTCTCTATTTCTCTATATCTCTATGTCTCTATCTTTCTATGTCTCTATGTTTCTATATCTCTATGTTTCTATGTCTCTATGTCTCCATGTCTCTATGTCTCTATGTCTCTATGTTTCTATGTCTCTATGTCTCTATGTCTCTATGTCTCTATGTTTCTATGTCTCTATGTCTCTATGTCTCTATGTTTCTATGTCTCTATGTTTCTATGTCTCTATGTCTCTATGTCTCTATGTCTCTATATCTCTATGTCTCTATGTTTCTATGTCTCTATGTCTCTATGTCTCTATATCTCTATGTCTCTATGTCTCTATGTCTCTATGTTTCTATGTCTCTATGTCTCTATGTTTCTATGTCTCTATGTCTCTATGTCTCTATGTTTCTATGTCTCTATGTCTCTATGTTTCTATGTCTCTATGTCTCTATGTCTCTATGTCTCTATGTCTCTATGTCTCTATGTTTCTATGTCTCTATGTTTCTATGTTTCTATGTCTCTATGTCTCTATGTTTCTATGTCTCTATGTCTCTATGTCTCTATGTCTCTATGTCTCTATGTTTCTATGTCTCTATGTCTCTATGTTTCTATGTCTCTATGTCTCTATGTCTCTATATCTCTATATCTCTATGTTTCTATGTCTCTATGTCTCTATGTCTCTATGTCTCTATGTCTCTATGCCTCTATGTCTCTATGTCTTTTTGTCTCTATGTCTCTATGTCTCTATGTCTCTATGTCTCTATGTCTCTATGTCTCTATGTTTCTATGTCTCTGTGTCTCTATGTCTCTATGTCTCTATGTCTCTATGTCTCTATGTCTTTTTGTCTCTATGTCTCTATGTCTCTATGTCTCTATGTCTCTATGTCTCTATGTTTCTATGTCTCTATGTCTCTATGTCTCTATGTCTCTATGTTTCTATGTCTCTATGTCTCTATGTCTCTATGTTTCTATGTCTCTATGTCTCTATGTTTCTATGTCTCTATGTCTCTATGTTTCTATGTTTCTATGTCTCTATGTTTCTATGTCTCTATGTCTCTATGTCTCTATGTCTCTATGTCTCTATGTTTCTATGTCTCTATGTCTCTATGTCTCTATGTTTCTATGTCTCTATGTCTCTATGTCTCTATGTCTCTATGTCTCTATATCTCTATGTTTCTATGTCTCTATGTCTCTATGTCTCTATGTCTCTATGTTTCTATGTCTCTATGTCTCTATGTCTCTATGTCTCTATGTCTCTATGTCTTTTTGTCTCTATGTCTCTATGTCTCTATGTCTCTATGTCTCTATGTCTCTATGTCTCTATGTCTTTTTGTCTCTATGTCTCTATGTCTCTATGTCTCTATTTCTCTATGTCTCTATGTCTTTTTGTCTTTATGTCTCTATGTCTCTATGTCTTTTTGTCTCTATGTCTCTATGTCTCTATGTCTCTATGTCTTTTTGTCTCTATGTCTCTATGTCTCTATGTCTCTATGTCTCTCTGTCTCTATGTCTCTATGTCTCTATGTTTCTATATCTCTATGTCTCTATGTCTCTATGTCTCTATTTCTCTATATCTCTATGTCTCTATTTTTCTATGTCTCTATGTTTCTATATCTCTATGTTTCTATGTCTCTATGTCTCCATGTCTCCATGTCTCTATGTCTCTATGTTTCTATGTCTCTATGTCTCTATGTCTCTATGTTTCTATGTCTCTATGTTTCTATGTCTCTATGTCTCTATGTCTCTATGTCTCTATGTCTCTATATCTCTATGTCTCTATGTTTCTATGTCTCTATGTCTCTATGTCTCTATATCTCTATGTCTCTATGTCTCTATGTTTCTATGTCTCTATGTCTCTATGTTTCTATGTCTCTATGTCTCTATGTCTCTATGTTTCTATGTCTCTATGTCTCTATGTCTCTATGTCTCTATGTCTCTATGTTTCTATGTCTCTATGTCTCTATGTCTCTATGTCTCTATGTCTCTATGTCTCTATGTCTCTATGTTTCTATGTCTCTATGTTTCTATGTTTCTATGTCTCTATGTCTCTATGTTTCTATGTCTCTATGTCTCTATGTCTCTATGTCTCTATGTCTCTATGTTTCTATGTCTCTATGTCTCTATGTTTCTATGTCTCTATGTCTCTATGTCTCTATGTCTCTATATCTCTATGTCTCTATGTCTCTATGTCTCTATGTCTCTATGTCTCTATGTCTTTTTGTCTCTATGTCTCTATGTCTCTATGTCTCTATGTCTCTATGTCTCTATGTCTCTGTGTCTCTATGTCTCTATGTCTCTATGTCTCTATGTCTCTATGTTTCTGTGTCTCTATGTTTCTATATCTCTATGTCTCTATGTCTCTATGTCTCTATGTCTCTATGTTTCTATGTCTCTATGTCTCTATGTCTCTATGTTTCTATGTCTCTATGTTTCTATGTCTCTATGTCTCTATGTCTCTATGTCTCTATGTCTCTATGTCTCTATGTCTCTATGTCTCTATGTTTCTATGTCTCTATGTCTCTATATCTCTATGTCTCTATGTCTCTATGTCTCTATGTTTCTATGTCTCTATGTCTCTATATCTCTATGTCTCTATATCTCTATGTCTCTATGTCTCTATGTCTCTATGTCTCTATGTCTCTATGTCTCTATGTTTCTATGTCTCTATGTCTCTATGTCTCTAACATAGAAACATAGAAACATAGAAACATAGAAAATAGGTGCAGGAGTAGGCCATTCGGCCCTTCTAGCCTGCACCGCCATTCAATGAGTTCATGGCTGAACATTCAACTTCAGTACCCCATTCCTGCTTTCGCGCCATACCCCTTGATCCCCCTAGTAGTAAGGACCTCATCTAACTCCTTTTTGAATATATTTAGTGAATTGGCCTCAACAACTTTCTGTGGTAGAGAAATCCATAGGTTCACCACTCTCTGGGTGAAGAAGTTCCTCCGCATCTCGGTCCTAAATGGCTTACCCCTTATCCTTAGACTGTGACCTCTGGTTCTGGACTTCCCCAACATTGGGAACATTCTTCCTGCATCTAACCTGTCTAACCCCGTCAGAATTTTAAATGTTTCTATGAGGTCCCCTCTCATTCTTCTGAACTCCAGTGAATACAAGCCCAGTTGATCCAGTCTTTCTTGATAGGTCAGTCCCGCCATCCCGGGAATCAGTCTGGTGAACCTTCGCTGCACTCCCTCAATAGCAAGAATGTCCTTCCTCAGGTTAGGAGACCAAAACTGTACATAATACTCCAGGTGTGGCCTCACCAAGGCCCTGTACAACTGTAGCAACACCTCCCTGCCCCTGTACTCAAATCCCCTCGCTATGAAGGCCAACATACCATTTGCTTTCTTAACCGCCTGCTGCACCTGCATGCCAACCTTCAATGACTGATGTACCATGACACCCAGGTCTCTTTGCACCTCCCCTTTTCCTAATCTGTCACCATTCAGATAATAGTCTGTCTCTCTGTTTTTACCACCAAAGTGGATAACCTCACATTTATCCACATTATACTTCATCTGCCATGCATTTGCCCACTCACCTAACCTATCCAAGTCGCTCTGCAGCCTCACAGCATCCTCCTCGCAGCTCACACTGCCACCCAACTTAGTGTCATCCGCAAATTTGGAGATACTACATTTAATCCCCTCATCTAAATCATTAATGTACAGTGTAAACAGCTGGGGCCCCAGCACAGAACCTTGCGGTACCCCACTAGTCACTGCCTGCCATTCTGAAAAGTACCCATTTACTCCTACTCTTTGCTTCCTGTCTGACAACCAGTTCTCAATCCATGTCAGCACACTACCCCCAATCCCATGTGCTCTAACGTGGCACATCAATCTCTTGTGTGGGACCTTGTCGAACGCCTTCTGAAAGTCCAAATATACCACATCAACTGGTTCTCCCTTATCCACTCTACTGGAAAAATCCTCAAAAAATCCCAGAAGATTTGTCAAGCATGATTTCCCTTTCACAAATCCATGCTGACTTGGACCTATCATGTCACCTCTTTCCAAATGCACTGCTATGACATCCTTAATAATTGATTCCATCATTTTACCCACTACCGATGTTAGGCTGACCGGTCTATAATTCCCTGTTTTCTCTCTCCCTCCTTTTTTAAAAAGTGGGGTTACATTGGCTACCCTCCACTCCATAGGAACTGATCCAGAGTCAATGGAATGTTGGAAAATGACTGTCAACGCATCCACTATCTCTATGTCTCTATGTCTCTATGTCTCTATGTCTCTATATCTCTATGTTTCTATGTCTCTATGTCTCTATGTCTCTATGTCTCTATATCTCTATGTCTCTATGTCTCTATGTCTCTATGTCTCTATGTCTCTATGTCTCTATGTTTCTATGTCTCTATATCTCTATGTCTCTATGTCTCTATGTCTCTATATCTCTATGTCTCTATATCTCTATGTTTCTATGTTTCTATGTCTCTATGTCTCTATGTCTCTATGTCTCTATGTCTCTATATCTCTATGTCTCTATGTCTCTATGTCTCTATGTCTCTATGTCTCTATGTCTCTATATCTCTATGTCTCTATGTCTCTATGTCTCTATGTCTCTATGTCTCTATGTCTCTATGTCTCTATGTTTCTATGTCTCTATGTCTCTATGTTTCTATGTCTCTATGTTTCTATGTCTCTATGTCTCTATGTCTCTATATCTCTATGTCTCTATGTCTCTATGTTTCTATGTTTCTATGTCTCTATGTCTCTATGTCTCTATGTCTCTATGTCTCTATGTCTCTATGTTTCTATGTTTCTATGTCTCTATGTCTCTATGTCTCTATGTCTCTATGTTTCTATGTCTCTATGTCTCTATGTTTCTATGTCTCTATGTCTCTATGTTTCTATGTCTCTATGTTTCTATGTCTCTATGTCTCTATGTCTCTCTGTCTCTATGTCTCTATATCTCTATGTCTCTATGTCTCTATGTCTCTATGTCTCTATGTTTCTATGTCTCTATGTCTCTATGTTTCTATGTCTCTATGTCTCTATGTCTCTATGTCTCTATGTCTCTATGTTTCTATGTTTCTATGTTTCAAGTAGATATTGGTTGAAATAGGACGTGTGACCCGTGACACTTAACCTGAGAAAATATTTGTGCATGGTCAGTGTAATGTGTAACAAGCATGTCGCCACTAAGGTACTGAAATATTCCTGTGTACACAGACCCATACACTGGGGATTATTCCCGTGTACACAGGCCCATACACTGGGGTATATTCCCATGTACACAGACCCATACACTGGGGATTATTCCCGTGTACACAGACCCACACACTGGGGATTATTCACATGTACACAGACTCACGCACTGGGGTATATTCCCGTGTACACAGACCCACACACTGGGGATTATTCCCGTGTACACAGCCCCACACACTGGGGTATATTCCCATGTACACAGACCCATACACTGGGGAATATTCCCGTGTACACAGACCCCGACACTGGGGATTATTCCCGTGTACACAGACCCACGCACTGGGGTATATTCCCATGTACACAGACCCATACACTGGGGAATATTCCCGTGTACACAGACCCATACACTGGGGAATATTCCCGTGTACACAGACCCACGCACTGGGGTATATTCCCATGTACACAGACCCATACACTGGGGAATATTCCCGTGTACACAGACCCACACACTGGGGATTATTCCCGTGTACACAGACCCACACACTGGGGAATATTCCCGTATACACAGACCCACTGGGAAATATTCCCGCGTACACAGACCCCCACACTGGGGAATATTCCCGTGTACACAGACCCACACACTGGGGAATATTCCCATGTACACAGACCCACTGGGGAATATTCCCGTGTACACAGACCCACACACTGGGGAATATTCCCATGTACACAGACCCACACACTGGGGAATATTCCCGCGTACACAGACCCACACACTGGGGAATATTCCCGTGTACACAGACCCACACACTGGGGAATATTCACGTGTACACAGACCCACTGGGGATTATTCCCGTGTACACAGGCCCACACACTGGGGAATATTCCTGTGTACACAAATCCACACACTGGGGAATATTCCCGTGTACACAGACCCACACACTGGGAAATATTCCTGTGTACACAGATCCACACACTGGGGAATATTCCCGTGTACACAGGCCCACACACTGGGGAATAGTCCCGTGTACACAGGCTCACACACTGGGGTATATTCCCATGTACACAGACCCACACACTGGGGAATATTCAAAAGGGAGTTAGATGTGGCTCTTATGGCTAAAGGGATCAAGGGGTATGGAGAGAAAGCAGGAATGGGGTAGTGAGGTGAATGAACAGCCATGATCTTATTGAATGGTGATGCAGGCTTGCAGGTATAATTAATGAACAAAATAGTTTTCGAGATTAGTATGTTGAGGAACCAACTAGGAAATTGTAGATCTAATATTGTGCAATGAGAAAGGGTTCATTAATAACCTTGTAGTAAAGGGGCCTTTCGGGACCATAATACGATAGAATGTTATATTGAGTTTGAAAATGAGTTAAATCCAAAATTAGGGTCTTAAGTCTAAACAAAGCAAACTACGTAGGTTTGAGGGGCGAGTTGCTTTAAGGCACAAAAACCTCACGGGAAAAGTGGTCTAACCGTGGCCAACAAGAGAAGTTAAAGATAGTATTAGATCAAAGGAGTGGAGGATTGGGAGGATTTTAGAATTCAACAAGAGATGACCAAGAAATTGATAAAGGAAAAATAGAATCCGAGAGTAAACTAGCGAGAGACGTAAAAACTGACGGTGAAAGCTTCGATAGGTATGTAAAAAGAAAAGAAAAAGATTAGCGAAAGTAAATGTGGGTCCCTTACAGGCTGAGACAGGAGAAATTATACTGGGGAATAAGGAAAGGCAAGAGGAATTCAACAAGTACTTTGTGCCTGTCCTCACGTAGGAAAGGAAAAAAGCTTCCCAGAATTAGTGGAGAATCAAGGGCCTAGCAAGAACGAGGATCTGAAAGGAATTAGTGCAGGTTCACCGTCAGGAATGTTCCGGACTCCGGAACGCTCGGTGGCAGGGTCGTCTGGGATCCGTAAAATGTTCCGGAATCCGGACCCGCTGACCTCAGGCCTTGCCTCGCTACCGCGGCCCTTACCCTACCATCGCACCCTCGCCCCCGCTGACTGCCACTGCCCGACCTCAGGCCTTGCCTCATCGCCCGGCCCTTACCCTACCATCGCCCGGCCCTTACCCTACCATCGCCCGGCCCTTACCCTACCATCGCCCGGCCCTTACCCTACCATCGCCCGGCCCTTACCCTACCATCGCCCGGCCCTTACCCTACCACCGCCCGGCCCTTACCCTTCCATCGCCCGGCCCTTACCCTACCATCGCCCGGCCCTTACCCTACCACCGCCCGGCCCTTACCCTACCATCGCCCGGCCCTTACCCTACCATCGCCCGGCCCTTACCCTACCACCGCCCGGCCCTTACCCTACCACCGCCCGGCCCTTACCCTACCATCGCCCGGCCCTTACCCTACCATCGCCCGGCCCTTACCCTACCATCGCCCGGCCCTTACCCTACCATCGCCCGGCCCTTACCCTACCATCGCCCGGCCCTTACCCTACCATCGCCCGGCCCTTACCCTACCATCGCCCGGCCCTTACCCTACCATCGCCCGGCCCTTACCCTACCATCGCCCGGCCCTTACCCTACCACCGCCCGGCCCTTACCCTACCATCGCCCGGCCCTTACCCTACCATCGCCCGGCCCTTACCCTACCATCGCCCGGCCCTTACCCTACCATCGCCCGGCCCTTACCCTACCATCGCCCGGCCCTTACCCTACCATCGCCCGGCCCTTACCCTACCATCGCCCGGCCCTTACCCTACCATCGCCCGGCCCTTACCCTACCATCGCCCGGCCCTTACCCTACCATCGCCCGGCCCTTACCCTACCATCGCCCGGCCCTTACCCTACCATCGCCCGGCCCTTACCCTACCATCGCCCGGCCCTTACCCTACCATCGCCCGGCCCTTACTCTACCATCGCCCGACCCTTACCCTACCATCGCCCGGCCCTTACCCTACCACCGCCCGGCCCTTACCCTACCATCGCCCGGCCCTTACCCTACCATCGCCCGGCCCTTACCCTACCATCGCCCGGCCCTTACCCTACCATCGCCCGGCCCTTACCCTACCATCGCCCGGCCCTTACCCTACCATCGCCCGGCCCTTACCCTACCATCGCCCGGCCCTTACCCTACCATCGCCCGGCCCTTACCCTACCATCGCCCGGCCCTTACCCTACCACCTCTCGCCTCGCCCCCGCTGACTGCCGCTGCCCGACCTCAGGCCTCGCCTCACCTCGATTCTGAGGGACTGTCTATGATGATGTTAGAGGCTCAAGGTCTGGCTGTAGCAGATGGCACAGCTACATCACCTCTCCATGCACCTCTCCCTGGGCCTCTCCATGGGCCTCTCCATGGGCCTCTCACTGGGCCTCTCCATGGGCCTCTCCATGCACCTCTCCCTGGGCCTCTCCATGCACCTCTCCCTGGGCCGCTCCATGGGCCTCTCACTGGGCCTCTCCATGGACTTCTCCCTCGCCATGGACCCCCCCACTCGACCTTCCCCACTCCACCCCCCCCACTCCACCCCCCCCACTCGACCCCCCCCCACTCCACCCCCCCACTCGACCCCCCCCCACTCGACCCTCCCCCACTCGACCCCCCCCCACTCGACCTCCCCCACTTGACCCCCCCACTCGACCCTCCCCCACTCGACACCCCCCCACTCCACCCCCCCACTCGACCCCACCACTCCACCCCCCCACTCCACCCCCCCACTCGACCCCCCCCACTCGACCCCCCCCACTCGACCCCCCCACTCCACCCTCCCACTCGATCCCCCCCACTCCACCCCCCAACTCCACCCCCCCACTCGACCCTCCCCCACTCGACCCCCCCCACTCGACCCCCCCACTCGACCCCCCCACTCGACCCCCCCCACTCCACCCCCCCACTCGACCCCCCCCCACTCGACCCCCCCACTCCACCCCCCAACTCCACCCCCCCACTCCACCCCCCCCACTCCACCCCCCCCCACTCCACCCCCCCCCACTCGACCCCCCCACTCGACCCCCCCCCACTCGACCCCCCCCCACTCGACCCCCCCCCACTCGAACCCCCCCACTCGACCCCCCCCCACTCCACCCCCCCCACTCGACCCCCCCCCACTCGACCCCCCCACTCGACCCCCCCACTCCACCCCCCCCACTCGACCCCCCCCACTCGACCCCCCCACTCCACCCCCCCACTCGACCCCCCCACTTCACCCCCCCCACTCGACCCCCCCACTCCACCCCCCCACTCCACCCCCCCACTCGACCCCCCCACTCCACCCCCCCCACTCGACCCCCCCCCACTCGACCCCCCCACTCCACCCCCCCCACTCGACCCCCCCCCACTCGACCCCCCCACTCCACCCCCCCCACTCGACCCCCCCCCACTCGACCCCCCCCACTCCACCCCCCCACTCGACCCCCCCACTCCACCCCCCCCACTCGACCCCCCCCCACTCGACCCCCCCCACTCCACCCCCCCCACTCGACCCCCCCCCACTCGACCCCCCCACTCCACCCCCCCCACTCGACCCCCCCCACTCCACCCCCCCACTCGACCCCCCCCACTCCACCCCCCCACTCGACCCCTCCCCCACTCGACCCCCCCCACTCGACCCCCCCACTCGACCCCTCCCCCACTCGACCCCCCCCCCACTCGACCCCCCCCACTCGACCCCCCCCCACTCGACCCCCCCCCACTCGACCTCCCCCACTCGACCTCCCCCACTCGACCCCCCCCCACTCGACCCCCCCCCACTCGACCCCCCCCCACTCCACCCCCCCCACTCCACCCCCCCACTCGACCCCCCCCCACTCCACCCCCCCCACTCCACCCCCCCACTCGACCTCCCCCACTCGACCCCCCCCACTCCACCCCCCCACTCGACCCCCCCCCACTCCACCCCCCCCACTCCACCCCCCCACTCGACCCCCCCCCACTCCACCCCCCCCACTCCACCCCCCCACTCGACCTCCCCCACTCGACCCCCCCCACTCCACCCCCCCCACTCCACCCCCCCACTCCACCCCCCCCCACTCCACCCCCCCACTCGACCCCCCCACTCCACCCCCCCCCACTCGACCCCCCCCACTCGACCCCCCCCACTCGACCCCCCCCCACTCGACCTCCCCACTCGACCCCCCCCCACTCGACCCCTCCCCCACTCGACCCCCCCACTCGACCCCTCCCCCACTCGACCCCCCCACTCGACCCCTCCCCCACTCGACCCCCCCACTCCACCCCCCCACTCGACCCCCCCACTCCACCCCCCCACTCCACCCCTCCCCCACTCCACCCCCCCCCCCACTCGACCCCCCCACTCCACCCCTCCCCCACTCGACGCCCCCAATTTCTCACCCATGGTTTATTTATTTGTCTTTGCTTGTTGTCCTGCCCTCTCAGCAACTTATTCCCTAACTCCCAGTTTTTCCCTTTGCTGAATTCACAGACGGGTTAGCATGCAGCTTACATCTTTCTTTCCCCGTTATCTCCAACACTCTCTCGCCTGCTCACTTAGACTCTTTGTGACTTTTTCTCCATAATAAGCACTCAGCGTTTTGTTTGCGATTTCACTTATTTGACATGCTCCCTCTCCGAGTTCCCTCCCCACTCAAGCACCTGACAAGTCTTCTCGGTTTTTACAAACCGAGGGTCCTTAAGACTCCTGCTCTGTGATCCCACTTCTGTTCCCACTGTAAGATTTGACTCACGGTCACACACACATTATCCAAAGGGACTTAGGAGTCATGTTCCTTTTTATTTAGGAGTGGTAGCTCAAATATCATCAAATATATCATCATAGGCAGTCCCTCGGAATCGAGGAAGACTTACTTCCACTCTAAGCATGAGTCCTTAGGTGGCTGAACAGTCCAATACGGGAACCACAGTCCCTGTCACAGGTGGGACAGACAGTGGTTGAGGGAAGGGGAGGGTGGGACTGGTTTGCCGCACGCTCCTTCCGCTGTCTGCGCTTGGTTTCTGCATGCTCTCGGCGACGAGACTCGAGGTGCTCAGCGCCCTCCCGGATGCACTTCCTCCACTTAGGGTGGTCTTTGGCCCAGGGACTCCCAGGTGTCGGTGGGGATGTTGCACTTTATCAGGGAGGCTTTGAGGGTGTCCCTGTAACATTTCCTCTGCCCACCTTTGGCTCGTTTGCCGTGAAGGAGTTCCGAGTAGAGCGCTTGCTTTGGGAGTCTCGTGTCTGGCATGTGGACAATGTGGCCTGCCCAGCGGAGCTGGTCGAGTGTGGTCAGTGCTTCGATGCTGGGGATGTTGGCCAACAACCCCAGTCACATACAACACATAATCTAGATAGACATAGTAGACATACAACCATGATAAGTGGCTGGTATTAGTCCTGATCAGACAGAGGGCTGGTGTGTGTGAGCATCACTTCTCTGCACCATGTGTGCTAAAAAGCCTCTTGGATATCTCTTTATATTGTTTTTTAGGGGTGAGACTGGGGTAAAAGATGGACAGGACTATCTAACCTGTTGTAAGGGCTCCTCCCAAACCAAGGGGCCCAATGGCTTGGCGAGTTCTTTGTCTCAACCCTCAGGTGAAAACCTTCCCCCGTCCAATGAGAACATCCCTTTGCTTATCTCGATTGGACCTCTGGTTACCTTGCTTTGGGCAGTTTGTTTATCTCGAGGCTCCTTGCTCAACCTCTTATTGTTCCTGCATTATGCCCTAACTCAGCTCTCTGTACAGCTCCTTATTTGACATGACTGGAGTCCGTCTGTGTCATCAACCTGGCAAACTGCTGAGCTAGGGAACTCATATTTTATTATAAGTCTATTATTTTGGGGAATATTATGGGGCCCAAGAGAGGTGAGGACCCAGGGGCAGCACAGACCAGCCCACACTGCGATATGTGTGTACTAGGTCCGTGCAGCAGAGCAGGTCCTGGTTAACCCTTGCCACTGGACCAAGACCTAGCTCTGTCAAGCCCGTGTGGTGGCTGGTGTGCAACGGTCACCCCACGTTAAAACAATCCACCCACAGGCATCTTCCACCCTTCAGGATGTAGTTCAGGATCTGGAATATCAGGTCCCTCAGTGAACTCATCCCTTTGTGGTGTGGAAGCAAGTCAACCCTTCGAGCCTGCACCACCATTCAATAAGATCATGGCTGATCATGCAACTTCAGTACCCCTTTCCTGCTTTCTCTCCCTACCCCCTGATCCCTTTAGCTGTAAGGGCCACATCTAACTCCCTCTTGAATATATCTAATGAACTGGCCTCAACAACTTTCTGTGGTAGAGAATTCCACAGGTTAACAATTCTCTGAGTGAAGAAGTTTCTCCTCATCTCGATCCTAAATGGCTTACCCCTTATCCTTAGACTGTGACCCCTGGTTCTGGACTTCCCCAACATCGGGTACATTCTTCCTGCATCTAACCTGTCCAATCCCGTCAGAATTGTATATGTTTCTAAATTCCAGTGAATACAGGCCCAGTCGATCCAGTCTTTCTTCATATGTCATTCCTGCCATCCCGGGAATCAGTCTGGTGAACCTTCGCTGCTCTCCCTCAATAGCAAGAACATCCTTCCTCAGATTAGGAGACCAAAACTGAACACAATATTCAAGGTGAGACCTCACCAAGGCCCTGTACAACTGCAGTAAGACCTCCCTGCTCCTACACTCTATGTTTCTATGTTTCTATACTCAAATCCTCTCGCTATGAAGGCCAACATAACATTTGCCTTCTTCACCGCCTGCTGTACCTGCATGCCAACTTTCAATGACTGATGTACCATGACACCCAGGTCTCGTTGCACCTCCCCTTTTCCTAATCTGCCGCCATTCAGATAATAGTCTGTCTTCCTGTTTTTACCACCAAAGTGGATAACCTCACATTTATCCACATTATGCTGCATCTGCCATGCATTGGCCCATTCACCTAACCTGTCCAAGTCACCCTGCAGCCTCTCAGGGACTGCCTAATACTATACTATTATTTCTTTACAATTCACAATTTCTTCCAAGCCATGATTTCTTACCTGCTCCAGGAATTCTCAGCCTCACATATGCGCTCCAGTCGCCCACTCAAGACCACTGTCAGCCCCAATGTGTCATATAAACTATAGAGATACAAAGGCCAAGACACCACACTCTTGTGGTACAATGGTGCAGGACACAAGATCATTGCTATAATTGCCCACGGACAGAGATCTGGGCCCCAGGCCTCGTGTGGGCAATGCACAGTGCAGACCAGTCAGGAGGGAAGAAAAAAATAAGGAGTGTAGTGGTTCCCTTGGTTACTCATGGGTATGGGATGGTCCATTTCCCTTCGAGACATCCCACCACAGTAAAATGTGGATAAATGTCAGGTTATCCATTTTCGTGGCAAAAACAGGAAGGCAGATTATTATCTGAATTGTGACAGATTAGAATAAATCATATAAAATTCTGACGGGGTTAGACAGGTTAGATGCAGGAAGAATGTTCCCCATGTTGGGGAAGTCCAGAACCAGGTGTCACAGTCTAAGGATAAGGGGTAAGCCATTTAGGACCGAGATGAGGAGAAACTTCTTCACTCAGAAAATTGTGAACCTGTGGAATTCTCTACCACAGAAAGTTGTTGAGGCCAGTTCATTGGATATATTCAAAAGGGAGTTAGATGTGGCCCTTACGGCTAAAGGTATCAAGGGGTATGGCGAGAAAGCAGGAAAGGGGTACTGAGGGAATGATCAGCCATGATCGTATTGAATGGCGGTGCAGGCTCGAAGGGCCGAATGGCCTACTCCTGCACCTATTCTCTATGTTTCTATGTTTCAAACCCCACCACTTCAGGCCAATGAAGGATATTTGTCAATGTGCCATTGCAAGCTCCAACCACAATCCAAGAGCAAAGTAAGTAACTCAGGGGGATAGGAAAAGATTGTCGATGGCGAAAGGGGAATGAAAAAGCTCGGCTCGTGTCTGCTGGCTTCATGTTGCTTTGGGCTGTGACGTATATTTCCGCGATTTGTGCTGTGATAGATTGACAGCAGTTTCCTGTTTCAGGATTGGTGTTACTCCATGAATTCTCGCTCGTCTCCTCGGTCATTGCCCTGGTTAGCACGTCGACGTCCTATGCTGTAGCAATTTTCATACTTTTTCGTGCCTTGGAGTCTTACAGAGGTAACAAATATATCACCAGCTTGTGCAATTAACAATATTCTCGGACTCGTTAACTTGTTGATATTCTGTGACATGGATCGCCCTTCTATTTGTCTCTATTTCTAGTTTCCAAGCGACACTTGCAGCTCACGACTGTTTTTGTGTTCTCCCAAATGCTTTCATTGATCTCTCAGTTGATAGCAGCTGTGTTCTGTGTGCTTGATCCAGGTAAGTGACGTATTTTACTTGCAGTATAATGTGGATAAATGTGAGGTTATCCACTTTGGTGGCAAAAACAGCAAGGCAGACTATTATCTGAATGGTGACAGATTAGTAAAAGGGGAGGTACAACGAGACCTGGGTGTCATGGTACATCAGTCATTGAAAGTTGGCATGCAGGTACAGCAGGCGGTGAAGAAGGCAAATGGTATGTTGGCCTTCATAGCGAGGGGATTTGAGTATAGGAGCAGGGAGGTCTTACTGCAGCTGTACAGGGCCTTGGTGAGACCACACCTGGAATATTGTGTACAGTTTTGGTCTCCTAATCTGAGGAAGGACATTCTTGCTATTGAGGGAGTGCAGCAAAGGTTCACCAGACTGATTCCCGGGATGGCAGGACTGACATATGAAGAAAGACTGGATCGACTAGGCTTATATTCACTGGAATTTAGAAGAATGAGAGGGGATCTCATAGAAACATATAAAATTCTGGTGGGATTGGACAGGTTAGATGCAGGAAGAATGTTCCCGATGTTGGGGAAGTCCAGAACCAAGGGTCACAGTCTAAGGATAAGGGGTAAGTTATTTAGGACTGAGATGATGAGAAACTTCTTCACTCAGAGAGTGGTGAACCTGTGGAATTCTCTACCGCAGAGAGTTGTTGAGACCAATTCATTAGATATATTCAAGAGGAGTTAGATATGGCCCTTACGGCTAAAGGGATCAAGGGGTATGGAGAGAAAGCAAGAATGGGGTACTGAGGTGAATGATCAGCCATGAGATCTTATTGAATGGTGGTGCAGGCTCGAAGGGCCGAATGGCCTACTCCTGCACCTATTTTCTATGTTTCTATGTTTTGGTGCAGTTGGTTGAGGGGAGAATATTTTCCTGGACAATTGCTTACTCTTCAAATTGTACCAAGCGATCTTTTACATGATAGACGGGGTTAGAAACATAGAAATTTACAGCGTAGCAGAAGGCCATTCGGGTCCATCGTGTCCGCAGCAGCCCTAAAGGTTACATATAAACCTATGAACAATGACGGAAAGGCAAAGAGCACCCAGCCCAACCAGTCCGCCTCACACAACTGTGACACCCCTTATACTGAAACATTCTACACTCCACCCCAACCGGAGACATGTGATCTCCTGGGAGAGGCAAAAAACAGATAAAAACCCAGGCCAATTTAGGGAGAAAAAATCTGGGAAAATTCCTCTCCGACCCATCCAGGCGATCGACACTAGTCCAGGAGATCACCCTGGCCGTATTCTATTCCCTGCAGTACTTACCATTATATCTGCACCGTCCAACAAAAGGTCATCCAGTCTAATCCCAATTACCAGCTCTAGGTCTGTAACCCTGCAGGTTACTGCACTTTCAGTGTCCATCCAACCATCTCTTAAAAGTGGTGAGGGTTTCTGCATCCACCACTCTTCCAGGCAGCGAGTTCCAGATCACCATAACCCTCTGTTTAAAGAAGCCCCCCCTCAAATCCCCTCTAAATCTTCCACCAACCACCTTAAAACTATGCCCCCTCGTAATAGACCCCTCCACCAATGGAAATAGACCCTTACTATCCACTATGTCCAGGCCCCTCAATATTTTGTACACCTCAATGAGGTCTCCTCTTAACCTCCTCTGTTCCAATGTGGACAAACCCAGCCTATCCAGTCTGTCCTCATAACTAAGATTCTCCATTCCCGGCAGCATCCTAGTAAATCTCCTCTGCACCCTCTCCAGTGCAATCCCGTCCTTCCTATAATACGGCGACCAGAACTGCACGCAGTACTCCAGCTGTGGCCTAACCAAAGTATTATACAATTTAAGCATAACCTCCCTGCTCTTATATTCTGTGCCTCGGCCAATAAAGGCAAGCATTCCGTATGCCTTCTTAACCACCTTATCCTCCTGGCCTGCTACTTTCAGGGATCTGTGGATAAACACTCCAAGGTCCCTTTGTTCATCTACACTATTAAGTGGCCTACCGCTTAATGTGTATACCCTTTCCTTATTAGCCCTCCCAAAGTGCATCACCTCACACTTCTCTGAATTAAATTCCATTTACCACTGCTCTGCCCACCTGACCAGTAGATTGATATCCTCCTGCAGCCCATGACTTTCCTCTTCATTATCAACCACACAGACAGTTATAGTGTCGTCTGAAAACTTCTTAATCATACTCCCTATATTCAAATCTAAATTGTTGATATATACCACAAAAAGCAAGGGACCCAGCACTGAGCCCTGTGGAACTCCTTCCAGTCACAAAAACATCCATCAACCATTACCCTTTGCTTCCTATCTCCAAGCCAATTTTGGATCCAACTTGACACTTTGCCCTGGATCCCATGGGCTTTAACCTTCCTGACCAGTCGACCATGTGGGACCTTATCAAAAGCTTTACTAAAGTCCATATATACTACATCGTATGCACTACCCTCATTGACCCTCTTGGTTACCTCCTCAAAATATTCAATCAGGTTAGTCAAACATGATCTTCCCTTAACAAATCCGTGTTGACTGTCCCTAATTAATCCTTGTCTTTTCAAATGCAGATTTATTCTGTCTTTCAGGATTTTTTCCAATAATTTTCCCACCACTGAGGTTAGACTGACAGGCCTGTAATTACTCAGTCTATCCTTTTCTCCCTTCTTAAACAAGGGTACTACATTAGCAGTCCTCCAATTCTCCGGCACCATGCCCAGATCCAAAGAGGACTGGAAAATGATGGTCAAGGCCTCTGCTATTTCCTCTTTTACTTCACTCAACAGCCTGGGATGCATTTCATCCGGGCCTCGGGACTTATCTACTTTCAAAGCTGCTAAACCCCTTAATACTTCCTCTCTCACTATATTTATTGTATCCCGAATATCACACTCCTCCTCGATAGTAATATCTGCATTACCCCTTTCCTTTGTGAAAACAGATGCAAAGTATTCATTAAGAACCCTACCAACATCTTCCACTTCCACACAAAGATTACCCTCATGGTCTCCAATAGGCCCTACCCTTTCTTTAGTTACCCTCTTACTCTTAATATATTTATAGACACCTTGGGGTTTTCCTTAATTTTACTGGCCAAGAATTTCTTGTGGTCTCTCTTAGCATTCCCAATATCCTTTGGTTGTCCTAGTTGAGGGATAAATTTCGGCCAGGGGAACTTCCGTGTTCTGAGCTAGTATGATTGGATCTTTTACATCCATCATGTTGGTGAGAGGGGAGCGACCTATCAAAAGCCCAGTGGGAGATCGAGAGCCAGCGGCAGTTGGTGAGAGGTGGGAGCAGTGTCGGAGCGGCCTATAAAAGCGACCGGTGCAGCTACAGCGGGAGAGAAAGCAAAATAGAAGTAGAAAGGAATCAAAAAGTGACGTCACAGCCAATGGGGTAAGTGATTGGCTGGTGATTGGTGAGTAGCTTTTCTTTTTCTTTTTTATATCAGTAAGTGAACTTTAGCATTCTTATTACCAATTTAAGGGTATCTAAGGGTTAAGACATGGCAGGAGAGCTCGGTCACGTGATATGCTCCTCCTGTACCATGTGGGAACTCGGGGACACTTCCGGTGTCCCTGGGCGCTACGTGTGTGGGAAGTGTATCCGCCTCAAGCTCTTGACGGTCCGCGTTGCGGAGTTGGAGCTGAGGGTGGATTCACTCTGGAGCATCCACGATGCTGAGAATGACGTGAGTATCACGTGTAGTGAGTTGGTCTTACTGCAGGAGAAGGGTCCACAGCCAGATAGGGAATGGAAGACCAGCAGGAAGAGCAGTGCAAGGAAGGTAGTGCAGGGGTCCCCTGCGGTCATTCCCCTGCAAAACAGATACATTGCTTTGAGTACTGTTGGGGGGATGAATCATCAGGGGAGGGCAGCAGCTGCCAAGTTCATGGCACCGTGGCTGGCTCTGCTGCACAGGAGGGCAGGAAAAAGAGTGGGAGAGCGATAGTGATAGGGGATTCAATTGTAAGGGGAATAGATAGGCGTTTCTGCGGCCGCAACCGAGACTCCAGGATGGTATGTTGCCTCCCTGGTGCAAGGGTCAAGGATGTCTCGGAGCGGGTGCAGGACATTCTGAAAAGGGAGGGTGAACAGCCAGTTGTCGTGGTGCACATTGGTACCAACGTTATAGGTAAAAAAATGGATGAGGTCCTACGAGACGAATTTAAGGAGCTAGGAGCTAAATTAAAAAGTAGGACCTCAAAAGTAATAATCTCGGGATTGCTACCAGTGCCGCATGCTAGTCAGAGTAGGAATCACAGGATAGCGCAGATGAATACGTGGCTTGAGCAGTGGTGCAGCAGGGAGGGATTCAAATTCCTGGGGCATTGGAACCGGTTCTGGGGGAGGTGGGACCAGTACAAACCGGATGGTCTGCACCTGGGCAGGACCGGAACCAATGTCCTAGGGGTTAGGGTAGGTTTGTTAGTGCTGCTTGGGAGGAGTTAAACTAATATGGCAGGGGGATGGGAACCAATGCAGGGAGACAGAGGGAAACAAAAAGGAGACAAAAGCAAAAGACAAAAAGGAGATGAGTAAAAGTGCAGGGCAGAGAAACCCAAGGCAAAAAACAAAAAGGGCCACTGAATATAAATGGGCTGCAGGAGGGGTCAAAACTAAAAATCATGGTTTAAAAACGAGTATTAAAACATCTACCTAAACGCACGCAGCATTCGAAATAAAGTAAGTGAGTTGACGGCACAAATCATTACAAATGGGTATGATTTGGTGGCCATTACAGAAACGTGGTTGCAGGGTGGCCAAGACTGGGAATTAAACATACAGGGGTATCTGACAATTCGGAAAGATAGACAAGAAGGGAAAGGAGGTGGGGTAGCATTGCTGGTTAAGGAGGAGATTAATGCAATAGTTAGGAAGGACATTAGCTTGGATGATGTGGAATCTATACGGGTAGAGCTGCAGAACACCAAAGGGCAAAACACGTTAGTGGGAGTTGTGTACAGACCTCCAAACAGTAGTAGTGATGTTGGGGAGGGCATCAAAAAGGAAATTAGGGGTGCATGCAATAAAGGTGCAGCAGTTATAATGGGTGACTTTAATATGCACATAGATTGGGCTAACCAAACTGGAAGCAATACAGTGGAGGAGGATTTCCTGGAGTGCATAAGGGATGGTTTTCTAGACCAATATGTCGAGGAACCAACTAGGGGGGAGGCCATCTTAGACTGGGTGTTGTGTAATGAGAGAGGATTAATTAGCAATCTCGTTGTGCGAGGCCCCTTGGGGAAGAGTGACCATAATATGGTGGAATTCTGCATTAGGATGGAGAATGAAACAGTTAATTCAGAGACCATGGTCCAGAACTTAAAGAAGGGTAACTTTGAAGGTATGAGGCGTGAATTGGCTAAGATAGATTGGCGAATGATACTTAAGGGGTTGACTGTGGATGGGCAATGGCAGACATTTAGAGACCGCATGGATGAATTACAACAATTGTACATTCCTGTCTGGCGTAAAAATAAAAAAGGGAAGGTGGCTCAACCGTGGCTATCTAGGGAAATCAGGGATAGTATTAAAGCCAAGGAAGTGGCATACAAATTGGCCAGAAATAGCAGCGAACCTGGGGACTGGGAGAAATTTAGAACTCAGCAGAGGAGGACAAAGGGTTTGATTAGGGCAGCGAAAATGGAGTACGAGAAGAAGCTTGCAGGGAACATTAAGGCGGATTGCAAAAGTTTCTATAGGTATGTAAAGAGAAAAAGGTTAGTAAAGACAAACGTAGGTCCCCTGCAGTCAGAATCAGGGGAAGTCATAACGGGGAACAAAGAAATGGCGGACCAATTGAACAAGTACTTTGGTTCGGTATTCACTAAGGAGGATACAAACAACCTTCCGGATATAAAAGGGGTCAGAGGGTCTAGTAAGGAGGAGGAACTGAGGGAAATCTTTATTAGTCGGGAAATTGTGTTGGGGAAATTGATGGGATTGAAGGCCGATAAATCCCCAGGGCCTGATGGACTACATCCCAGAGTACTTAAGGAGGTGGCCTTGGAAATAGCGGATGCATTGACAGTCATTTTCCAACATTCCATTGACTCTGGATCAGTTCCTATGGAGTGGAGGGTAGCCAATGTAACCCCACTTTTTAAAAAAGGAGGGAGAGAGAAAGCAGGGAATTATAGACCGGTCAGCCTGACCTCAGTAGTGGGTAAAATGATGGAATCAATTATTAAGGATGTCATAGCAGCGCATTTGGAAAATAGTGACATGATAGGTCCAAGTCAGCATGGATTTGTGAAAGGGAAATCATGCTTGACAAATCTGGAATTTTTTGAGGATGTTTCCAGTAAAGTGGACAAAGGAGAACCAGTTGATGTGGTATATTTGGACTTTCAGAAGGCTTTCGACAAGGTCCCACACAGGAGATTAATGTGCAAAGTTAAAGCACATGGGATTGGGGGTAGTGTGCTGACGTGGATTGAGAACTGGTTGTCAGACAGGAAGCAAAGAGTAGGAGTAAATGGGGACTTTTCAGAATGGCAGGCAGTGACTAGTGGGGTACCGCAAGGTTCTGTGCTGGGGCCCCAGCTGTTTACATTGTACATTAATGATTTAGACGAGGGGATTAAATGTAGTATCTCCAAATTTGCGGATGACACTAAGTTGGGTGGCAGTGTGAGCTGCGAGGAGGATGCTATGAGGCTGCAGAGTGACTTGGATAGGTTAGGTGAGTGGGCAAATGCGTGGCAGATGAAGTATAATGTGGATAAATGTGAGGTTATCCACTTTGGTGGTAAAAACAGAGAGACAGACTATTATCTGAATGGTGACAGATTAGGAAAAGGGAAGGTGCAACGAGACCTGGGTGTCATGGTACATCAGTCATTGAAGGTTGGCATGCAGGTACAGCAGGCGGTTAAGAAAGCAAATGGCATGTTGGCCTTCATAGCGAGGGGATTTGAGTACAGGGGCAGGGAGGTGTTGCTACAGTTGTACAGGGCCTTGGTGAGGCCACACCTGGAGTATTGTGTACAGTTTTGGTCTCCTAACTTGAGGAAGGACATTCTTGCTATTGAGGGAGTGCAGCGAAGATTCACCAGACTGATTCCCGGGATGGTGTGACTGACCTATTAAGAAAGACTGGATCAACTGGGCTTGTATTCACTGGAGTTCAGAAGAGTGAGAGGGGACCTCATAGAAACGTTTAAAATTCTGACGGATTTGGACAGGTTGGATGCAGGAAGAATGTTCCCAATGTTGGGGAAGTCCAGAACCAGGGGTCACAGTCTAAGGATAAGGGGTAAGCCATTTAGGACCGAGATGAGGAGAAACTTCTTCACCCAGAGAGTGGTGAACCTGTGGAATTCTCTACCACAGAAAGTAGTTGAGGCTAATTCACTAAATATATTCAAAAGGGAGTTAGATGAAGTCCTTACTACTCGGGGAATCAAGCGGTATGGCGTGAAAGCAGGAAGGGGGTACTGAAGTTTCATGTTCAGCCATGAACTCATTGAATGGCGGTGCAGGCTAGAAGGGCTGAATGGCCTGCTCCTGCACCTATTTTCTATGATTCTATGTTTCTATCCCAAGAGGCAGATGGGGCCTCTGTTTAACGTCTCATCTGAAAGTCAGTGCAGTGTTCAGGGTATCGCACTGAGATGTCACCCTAGATTATGTGGTCAAGTCCCGGAGTGGGGCTTAATCCCACAAACTTCTGACTCGGAGCCAGTCGAGACTTACAGTTAATCTTGAAGACCCAAGTTTTTCTCCAACAATCTGCTTCATACTCTTCATTTCACACACTCTTCATTTTGTCCTTTTCTAGACTACTCCATAATATACAAAGTTATCAAAGTGTTTGGAGTTTTCTTGGTTATCGGAATGGTTGTTTATCTTCTCTTCCTTTACATGCATCCTGAAACGGAATTCAAAAGATCATTTTTGGTGAAGAAATGTAAGTTTAAACAGTAATATTTTGTTTGTGATTATCTTTTCTGATATTCTCCCCCTCGTTCTGCCTGAGTATCCTGGTCCTGAAATTCCAGTGAGGAGGGCAGAGCTGTCCAGAGACCCCAATTTGGGATGGCCCATGGAACCACCCCGTTTAAATTTCCGCCTAAAGTAGAGACCGGTTTGAAAAGTGGCCATCCAACATTTTATTCCTTCTCATTGGTACCAGTGCAAACTGCCATGCTGGGATGGCCAGAGTGAACAGTCAAATCCACAGGGATACGGGATTGTCCCAGTACCGAACTAAAATAGGCAAGTAAATTCTCATTGGCTGAGACAGGCGACAGCTCGTGTACTGGTCATATACCCTCCATGCATCATCATCATAGGCCGTCCCTCGGGATCGAGGAAGACTTGCTTAACGTGAGTCCTTAGGTGGCTGAACAGTCCAATACGGGAACCACAGTCCCTGTCACAGGTGGGACAGACAGTGGTTGAGGGAAGGGGAGGGTGGGACTGGTTTGCCGCACGCTCCTTCCGCTGCCTGCGCTTGGTTTCTGCATGCTCTCGGCGACGAGACTCGAGGTGCTCAGCGCCCTCCCGGATGCACTTCCTCCACTTAGGGTGGTCTTTGGCCATGGACTCCCAGGTGTCGGTGGGGATGTTGCACTTTATCAGGGAGGCTTTGAGGGTGTCCCTGTAACGTTTCCTCTGCCCACCTTTGGCTCGTTTGCCATGAAGGAGTTCTGAGTAGAACGCTTGCTTTGGGAGTCTCGTATCTGGCATGTGGACAATGTGGCCCTGCCCAGCGGAGCTGGTCGAGTGTGGTCAGTGCTTCGATGCTGGGGATGTTGGTCTGGTCGAGGACACTAACATTGGTCCCCCCATGCACCTGTGTTATGTCTTCACCTTTAATTCATTCACAGACCATCGTAATATTTTTCTGGTGTACGGAGCCGTTGCTATGATTCTTACAATCATACCAATTTACCAAGCAGTGCGTAACCGTGAGTATTGATGATAAAGTAAAAGCAATGATTTCTGTGTGCTGCTGTAACTCCGTTTGAAATGGGTTCTGGCCGCTGCAGGTCTGCCAGAATGGTAAAGTGCCAATTGTACTCAATCCCCTGGTCTGAGTTGATTTCTTCGTGATTAACAGCACCAAGCGTTCGTGTGAACAAGTTCAGGGAGCACTCACGTGGTTGGAGCCTCTGGATCAGATCACAAACAAAAACAAGGGAATTTAGAAACATTTTGCACAACTGACCGAAAACCATTTATCTGGGCAGCAATGCTGCCATTGAATGAGCTTGTGCTCATATCTCACCCCCTGCCTACCCATTGTAACTCGAGAAGGAGGGGGGCATTGCTAGCACTGGATAAGACATAAGAATGGGCCATCTTAACCCCCGAGCCTCAGTTCCATTTGACCAATCACACTGGGAATTGGGCAACCTGTCTACCTGTCATGTGCAATTTCAGGTCTGACACCCGAGGCCTATGTAAAGCTGGAGGGCCGGGCCCTGGGACATAGTGGCACCCCCCGACCTGTGAGAGAACACCACTGCAGGTCGGGGCTATAAATAGAGCTGGAGGGCCGGGCCCTGGGACATAGTGGCTCCCCCCCCCGACCTGTGAGAGAACATCACCGCAGGTCGGGGCTATAAATAGAGCTGGAGGGCCAGGCCCTGGGACATAGTGGCTCCCCCCCCCGACCTGTGAGAGAACATCACCGCAGGTCGGGGCTATAAATAGAGCTGGAGGGCCAGGCCCTGGGACATAGTGGCTCCCCCCCCCGACCTGTGAGAGAACATCACCGCAGGTCGGGCTATAAATAGAGCTGGAGGGCCAGGCCCTGGGACATCGTGGGCCGTCCCGACCTGTGAGAGAACATCACCGCAGGCCGGGGCTATAAATAGAGCTGGAGGGCCGGGCCCTGGGACATAGTGGCCCCCCCCGACCTGTGAGAGAACATCACCGCAGGTCGGGCTATAAATAGAGCTGGGCAGTGTACCGATTCAACCTCCAGCGCGAGATGCTCCAAGTGTGCAACGATTTTGAGATGGGCGACTGGGTGATGTCATCAAAACCCTGGTTACCGTTTTGGAGTGTGGGCAGGTGTTGGGTCCTTAACTTTTAAACATAATCACACGAGGCACGTACTGCCCACACAGTCACTCTGTGACCTGGACCAAGGAGTGCTGACCCTGCGAGGGATCTCCCCTTATATACCTGAATCTCCAGGTAAGGGGTGTCTCCCACAAGTACAACCCCTGTGGTCAAGGTGTGCATTCCTAGTAAGTATGTACAGTATGTAGTGGTTACCTGAGGGTTACAATTGTATAAGGGTTACAGTAGTATGCTGGTTACATACATGACATCACCTCCCCCCTCACGTCTTTTTGACTCAAAGGTTAAGTCTGTCGGGTGGTCGATGTTCTCTCGTGGAGCGCCGCAGTTGTGGCTCTGGTGGCTGAGCCTCAGCATGTGTCTCTGTCACCTGAGGTGATTCCGGCCTGTCCGGGCTGGCCGCAGGGACTGTGCATGTTGGTGATTGTCCTTGTTGCTCGTACGCTGGCAGTGGTGTGGTTGACATCTCATGCTCTTCTTCATGTTCATAGGTGTCTATGCTGAACCTTGTCTTTACTTGGTCCAAGTGTTTGCGGCATATCTGCCCATTATTGAGTCTGACCACTATGACCCTGTTTCCCTCTTTACCAATTAGGGTACCCTCCAGTCACTTGGGTCCCAATGCATGGTTAAGTACAAATACCGGATCATCCATTTCTACACACCTCTCCCTTGAGTTACGATCGTGGCACTCGGTTTGGGACTGGCGCTTGCCCTCAACAATGGAGTTTTGCTGGCGGGACTCCTGTGAGCGAGTGCGGCCGGGACCTGTAGGCCAGCAGGAGGCGCGATAGGCAGTACTGAAGGGAGGGTCCTTCGATGCGGAGCATGCCTTGCTTTATGACTTGGACCGCACGTTCTGCCTGGCCATTGGAAGCCGGCTTGAACAGCGCTGTCCAGACATGTTTGATGCCATTACCTGACATAAACTCCTGGAATTCATGGCTGGTGAAACACGGGCCATTGTCACTGACCAGGATGTCCAGCCAGTCGTGTGTTGCGAAAACCGTGCGCAGGCTCTCCACAGTGATGGATGTCGTGCACGAGTTTAATATGATGCACTCGATCCATTTCGAGTATGCATCGACAATTATCAAGAACATTTTTCCCATGAACGGGCTCACATAGTCCACGTGAATGCGTGACCAAGGCTTGGTGGGCCAGGGCCACGGGCTGAGCGGGGCCGCCCTGGGGGTGTTGCCCAGCCTGGCACAGGTCGTGCACCTGCGAACACAGTATTCCAGGTCTGAGTCAATCCCCAACTACCACACGTGTGACCGGGCAATTGCCTTCATTAGCACAATTCCAGGGTGCTCGCTGTGGAGTTCCCTGATGAACGCTTCCCTCCCCTTCTGGGGTATGACCACTCGGCTGCCCCATAGCAGGCAGTCGGCTTGGATGGAGAGCTCATCCATCCGTCTCTGAAACGGTCTGACCTCCTCGGGGCATGCCCTGTGTGCGGGCGCCCAATCTCCAGTCAGGACACATTTCTTTATCATGGATAGGAGCGGGTCTCTGTTGGCCCAGAGTTTGATCTGGCGGGCTGTGATGGGGGAGCCTGCGGTGTCAAAAGCCTCAACGGCCATGACCATCTCAGCGCTTTGCTCCGATGCCCCCTCGGTGACGGCAAGGGGAAGTCTGCTGAGCGCGTCAGCGCAGTTTTTGGTGCCTGGCCGGTGCCGTATGGTGTAGTCATACGCAGCCAGCGTGAGAGGCCATCGCTGTATGCGAACTGACGCATTTGCATTGACCGCCTTGCTGTCGGACAACAGAGAAGCTAACGGCTTGTGGTCCGTTTCTAACTCGAACGGTCTGCCGAAAAGGTATTGGTGCATTTTTTTCACACCATAAACGCAAGTGAGTGCTTCCTTTTTGATCATGCCATACCCATACTCTGCCTGGGAGAGCGACCTGGAGGCATAAGCCACCAGTTGGAGTTGTCCGTCTCCATTACCCTGCTGCAACACACTCCCAACCCCGTATGATGATGCATCGCATGTTAAAACTAACAGTTTGTTAGAACAAAGCAGGTTCTGCGCCCTGTTGAAAGCCGGTTCTTGACAGTCCCCCCCAAAACCATTCGCAACCCTTACCTGTAACGGCTCCAACAATGTGCTTAAGTTCGGCAGGAAGTTCCCGAAATAGTTCAAAAGTCCCAGGAACGATCACAACTGTGATGTGTTTCCGGGCCGGGGCGCGTGACGGATCGCCGTTTTGGATTCGATGGGCCGGATCCCGTCTGCGGCAACCCTCCTGCCCAAAAACTCGACCTCTGGGGCCAAAAACACACACTTGGCCTTCTTCAGCCGCAGACCTACTCGGTCCAGTCGGCGTAGCACCTCCTCCAGGTTGTGGAGGTGTTCCTCGGTGTCGCGACCCATTATTAGGATGTCGTCCTGGAATACGATTGTGCCGGGAATGGATTTGAGCAAGCTTTCCATGTTTCTCTGAAAGATGGCGGCAGCCGAACGGATGCCAAAAGGACACCTGTTGTAGACAAATAATCCTTTGTGCGTCGTGATGGTGGACAGAAGTTTGGAATCTTCCACCAGTTCCTGAGTCACGTAGGCCGAAGTGAGGTCCAGCTTCGTGATCAGCTTGCCACCTGCCAGTGTGGCAAAAAGGTCCTCCGCTCTCGGGAGCGGGTATTGGTCCTGCAGGGACACCCGGTTGATGGTGGCCTTGTAGTCACCGCAGATCCTAACCGAGCCGTCCGCTTTGAGGACGGGAACGATGGGACTTGCCCAGTCGCTGAATTCAATGGGTGAAATTATGCCCTCTCTGAGCAGCCTGTCCAGTTCCCTTTCAATTTTCTCACGCATCACATACGGCACCGCTCTGGCTTTGTGGTGCACTGGTCTGGCGTCCGGAGTGATGAGTATCACTACTTTAGTGCCCTTGAACGTTCCGACACCGGGTTGAAAGAGTGACTCTAATTTTTCCAATACCTGTGAGCATGAACTTCGCTCCACGGATGAAATGGCAAGCACATCCCCCCATTTCCAATTCATCTCAGCTAGCCAACTCCTCCCCAAAAGCGCGGGGCCATTTCCCGGAACAATCCAGAGTGGCAGCCGGTTCTGTGACCCATTGTGTATTACCACCAAGTTTGCACTGCCCAGCACTGGAATGATCTCTTGGGTGTACATCCTTAGCTGCGTATTAATTTGTTCCAGTTTGGGCCTGCTAGCTCTGTGTGGCCATAGTTTCTCAAATTGTTGTGCACTCATGAGGGACTGGCTGGCTCCCGTGTCCAGCTCCATGCGCACCGGGATGCCATTCAATAAAACTTTCATCATCATGGGTGGCGTTTTGGTGTATGAGCTGTGGACGTCAGACACATGAACCCGCTGAACTTCAGCATCCATGGCTTTACCCCAGGCATTGTCCTGCACTGTAAGCCCCTCACCTGATTCCTCTGTTTCATAGATTAGCCTCGCTACCGGCTGTTTGCAAACCCTAGCCAAATGTCCTCTGGCATTACAATTCCTACAGACGTACTGCTGAAATTTGCAGCTTTTCGCATAATGTCTGCCCCCACATCTCCAGCATTGGCTGAGATTGTTGTTCACAAAAGGACTGTTAGCAGGCATTCCTCTCTGATTGTTCCCTTGGTTGTTTCTAAACACTCTGATGGTGGGTGTTAATGGTCCACTTGAAGGCGTGAATTGCCGCTCCCCTCTCCATTGTCCCTGTCGGGGGCCCACCTTAGTGTCGGTATCAGCTTGGGCAGTTACAAAATGCCGTTGTCTGACTGCTGCAGTTTCAAAATGCCTTTGTCTTACTGTGAGATCTTGAGCCGCGTTTATCACGTTAATTCCTTGGTCCGTTGAGAAAAGCTGCAAATTTCAGCAGTACGTCTGTAGGAATTGTAATGCCAGAGGACATTTGGCTAGGGTTTGCAAACAGCTGGTAGTGAGGCTAATCTATGAAACAGAGGAATCAGGTGAGGGGCTTGCAGTGCAGGACAATGCCTGGGGTAAAGCCATGGATGCTGAAGTTCAGCGGGTTCATGTGGCTGACGTCCACGGCTCATACACCAAAACGCCACCCATGATGATGAAAGTTTTATTGAATGGCATCCCGGACCCAGGACTACTCGTGTAAATTAGCTTGGTCTCTTCTTCCCCTGCTATGAAAGTTTGAGCTATCAATGCTGCCCCTTCTAGAGTTAAGTCATTGGTCTCTATGAGATTTCTGAAGATCCAGGCATGGCTAATGCCCTCAATGAAAAAATCCCTTAACATCTCCCCCCTGCAGGCATCTGAGAACTTACAGAGGCTGGCCAAGTGCCGCAAGTCTACCACGAAGTCCGAGATGTTTTGCCCTTCCCGACGTCGGTGTGTGTAGAACCAGTGCCGGGCCATGTGTATGCTGCTCGCCGGTTTTAAGTGTTTGCTGATCAGCTGGCTGAGTTCTTCAAAAGACTTGTTGGCCGGATTGTGGGGTGTGAGCAGGTCTTTCATCAGCGCATACATCTTTGTCCCGGAGCTGGTCAGTAGATGCACCCTCCTCTTGTCAGCCACATCCTCCCCCAGCCAGTCTTTCATGACAAAGGTCTGCTGGAGTCTCTCCACAAAATCGTCCCAGTCTTCACCCACACAGTAACGTTCCTCTGAGCTACCGGTGGCTATCCTCTGGGTTCAGTGATTCCCGTTTCTCGTCGCCAGGTATTGAGTCCTTAACTCTTAAACATAATCACACGAAGCACATACTGTAGACACAGTCACTCTGTGACCTTCACCTTTATTACCTGGACCAAGGAGTGCTGGCCCTGCGAGGGACCTCCCCCTTATATATCTGAATCTCCAGGTAAGGAGTGTCTCCCACAAGTACACCCCCTGTGGTCAAGGTGTGCATTTCCAGTAAGTATGTACAGTATGTAGTGGTTACATGAGAGTTACAATTGTATAAGGGTTACAGTAGTATACTGGTAACATACATGACAGGCAGGAACATCGGTAGGGCCCAGGTACAGAGGAGTGGGAAGGTCGGGGTGGAGGAACGGCGAGTGCTTGTGGCTAGATACGGTCAATGTTTGAGGCGGAGGAGCAGTGAGAGATTGGGGCGGAGGTGTGGCTAATGAGGGTACAGGACCCAGGAGGGGCGAGGGCCCAGGGGCTGCACGGGGCCAGCCCACACTGCGATATGCGAGCGCACTGGGTCCGTGCAGCAGAGCAGGTCTCCAGTCGTCCTGGTTAACCCTTGCCACTGGACAAAGGCCGAGCTCCGTCAAACCCGTGTGGTGGCTGGTGTACAACGGTCACCTTACGTTAAAAAAATCCACCCACAGGCATCTTCCACCCTTCAATTGGAGTTCAGGACTGGAACATCTGGTCCTTCATCGAAACACCTGTAAACTTGTGGAAGCAAGTCATCCTCGTTCGAGGGACCGCCTGTGAAGATGATGGTAAGACCACACCTGGAGTATTGTGTTCAGTTTTGGTCTCCTAATCTGAGGAAGGACATTCTTGCTATTGAGGGAGTGCAGCGAAGGTTCACCAGACTGATTCCCGGGATGACTGGATCGACTAGGTTTATACTCACTGGAATTTAGAAGAATGAGAGGGGATCTCATAGAAACATATAAAATTCTGACGGGATTGGACAGGTTAGATGCGGGAAGAATGTTCCCGATGTTGGGGAAGTCCAGAACCAGGGGTCACAGTCTAAGGATAAGGGGTAAGCCATTTCGGACCTCATTCACATCCTCATCCCCCTCATCATCATCCTCCTCCTCCTGCTCCACCTTCTCCACCTCTCCCTCCTTCCCTTCCCTCCTCTCCTTCTCTCCTCCCCCTCCCACTCCTCCCCTCCTCCTCCTCCTCCTTCCCCTCCTCCTCCTCCTTCCCCTCCTCCCCCTCCTCCTTCTCCTTCTCCCTCCTCCCTCTCCTCCTCCTCCTCCTTCCCCTCCTCCTCCTCCTTCCCCTTCTCCTCCTCCTCCTTCTCCTCCTCCTCCTCCCCTCCTCCTCCTCCTCCTCCCTCCTCCTCCTCCTCCTCCTTCCCCTCCTCCTCCTCCTCCTCCTCTTCCTCCCCTCCTCCCCTCCTCCTCCTCCCCTCCTCCCCTCCTCCCCTCCTCCTCCTCTTCCTCCCCTCCTCCTCCCCCTCCTCCCCCTCCTCCCCTCCTCCTCCCCCCTCCCCCCTCCTCCTCCTTCTTCTCCCCCTACTCCTCCCCTCCTCCTCCTCCTCCCCCTCCCCCTCTTCTTCCTTCTTCTCCCCCTCCTCCTCCCCCTCCTCCCCTTCCCCTCCTCCTCCCCTCCTCCTCCTCCTCCTCCTCCCCCTCTTCTTCCTTCTTCTCCCCCTCCTCCTCCTCCTCCTCCTCCCCTCCTCCCCTTCCCCTCCTCCTCCTCTCCTCATCCTGCACCCCCTCATCCTCCCCCTCCCCCTCCTCCTCCTTCTTCTCCCCTTCCTCCTCCCCCCTCCTCCCCATCCTCCCTCTCCTGCACCTCCTCCCCCTCCCCTCCCCCCTTCTCCGCCCTCCACCCCCCTTCCTCCCTCTCCTCCTCCAGCACCCCTCCCCCACCCCATCCTCCTCCTCCTGCACCTCCTCACCCTCCCCTCCCCTCTCCTCCCCCTCCTCCCCCTCCCCTCCCATCCCCCTCCCCCCTCCTGCCCCCCTCCCCCTCCTCCACCTCCTCTCCCTCCCCATCCCCCCTCCTCCTTCTTCTCCCCTTCCTCCTCCCCCCCCTCCTCCTACTCCTCCCCTCTCCTGCCCCCTCCCCCCTCCCCCTCCTCTCCCTCCCCCCTCCTCCCCCTGGCTGGGTGGCTGACCTGGTGGGAGTGGCAATGACCATGTCAGGGACTGAAAGTCCCGATTCACTGATGACCACTGAGTCCTCTGATGACTGGAGGTAGGTTGGTTGGTCGTCGATTGTGTCTTCCTCCGACTGTTCCGGTTTGTCTGTGTGCCACAGCTTTGTCTGATCCATATGTTTCCTGCATGTTTGCCCATTTTTGAGCTAGACAATAAATACTCTGTTGCCCTCCTTGGCCATGACAGTACCAGCGATCCACTTGGGACCCTGACCATAATTCAGAACATATACAGGATCATTTACAGAACTATCGCGTGACACAGCTGTGCGATCGTGATACCCTTACTGACTTTGTCTTCTATATTCAACATGATTATTCAAGTCAGGATGTACAAGAGATAGCTTGGTCTTAAGACCTCGCTTCATCATTAGTTCCACAGGCGAGACCCCGGTAAGCGTGTGTGGTCTTGTCCTGTAACTAAGCAGTATGCATGACAGGAGTCTGCAGTGACCCTTGGGTTACTCGCTTCATACTCTGCTTTATGATTTGGACAGCACGTTCTACTTGCCCATTGGATGCAGGTTTGAATGGTGCTGACTTTACATGTTTGATACCATTGAGTTTCATGAACTCTTGAAACTTCTGACTGGTGAAGCACGATCCGTTGTCACTAACAACGATGTCAGGCAGACCATGTGTCGTGAACATGACACTGAGATTCTCACTGGTAGCTGTGGATGTGCTGGATGACATGATTGCACACTCTATCCACTTCGAATAAGCATCCACCACAACTAAAAACATCTTCCCCAGGAAGGGATCCGCAAAGGCTATGTGGATCCTGGACCATGGTTTAGACGGCCACGACCATAGACTCAGCGGCGATTCCGCTGGTGCTTTGCTGAGCTGCATGCAAGTGTTGCACTGATGTACACATGATTCCAGCTCAGAGTCAATTCCCGGCCACCATACATGAGATATGGCGATGGCTTTCATCATTACAATGCCGGGATGTGTGCTATGTAGCTCACGTACAAATTTCTCTCTCCCTTTCTTGGACATAACAACACGATTGCCCCACAGTGTACAATCCAACTGAATAGATGGTTCGTCTTTGCGACGAATGTAAGGTTTGGTCTCCTCGCACATTTGCTTGGGTATGGCAGACCAATCACCTTTGAGGATGCAACTCTTCACCACCGATAAAATCGGGTCCTGGTCCAGGTCATAACTTGTTGAGCCGTGACAGGTGTTCCTTCATTCTCAAAAGCATCCATAACTAACAATAGGTCCCCCAGTTGTGGTGTTTCCACCTCCGGTGTGGGCAACGGCAGATGGTTCAAAGCATCGGCACAATTCTCGGTGCCAGGTCTATGGCGAATGACATAATCATAAGTGGATAATGTCAGCGCCCACCTCTGGATGCAGGATGAAGTATTGGTATTGATACTTTGTTTTCAGAGAACAGTGAAATGAGCAGCTTGTGATCTGTCTCCAGTTCAAACCAAAGACCAAACAGGTACTGATGCATCTTTTTAACCCCATACACACAGGCTGGTGCTTCTTTCTCTACCATGCTGTAGGCTCTATCCGCTTTAGACAAACTTTTTGAAGGATATGCGACTGGTTGAAGTTTACCCGACTCATTAGCTTGTTGGAGTACGCAACCAATTCCCTATGATGAAGCATCACAGGCCAATACTAAACATTTACATGGGTCATAATGTACCAGCAGCTTGTTGGAGCAAAGCAGATTAGTGGCTTTCTCAAAAGCTCTGTTTTGAGATGCACCCCACACCCAGTTGTCGCCTTTTCTTAGCAGCAAGTGCAGTGGTTCTAATAAGGTGCTCAATTTTGGTACGAAGTTTCCGAAGTAGTTGAGTAGACCCAGAAATGAACACAGCTCCGTCACATTCTGCGGCTTGGGTGCATTCTTGATGGCCTTGGTTTTCGTGTCCGTGGGCCTGATGCCGTCAGGAATTCGACCTCTGGTGCCATGAAGACGCACTTCGAGCGTTTCAGTCTGAGTCCCACTTTGTCCAGACAATGTACAACCTCTTCCAGATTGTTCAGATGTTCCTCGGAGTCACGACCTGTGATCAGGATGTCATCTTGGAACACGACTGTTCTGGGAACGGACTTCAGTAGACTCTCCGTGTTCCTCTGGAATATTGCTGCAGCTGAGCGAATTCCAAAAGGGAACCCGTGATAAATAAACAGTCCTTTATGCGTGTTATTGCACTTAAGTCTCTTCGACATCTCGACCAGCTCCTGTGTCACGTAGGCCGATGTCAAATCCAGTTTGGTGAACGACTTCCCCCCGGCTAGCGTTGCAAACAAGTCATCAGTCTTCGGTAATGGGTACTGATCCTGTTTCGAAACCCTGTTGCTCGAAGCCTTGTAGTCTCCACAGATTCTGACTTTTCAGCACAGGAACAATGGGGCTGGTCCATTCATTAAATTCGACCGGTGACATGATCTCTTCACGCTGAAGTCTGTCCAGTTCGATTTCGACCTTCTCCCTCATCATATACGGAGCTGCCCGAGCTTTATGATGGACGGGTCTTGTATCCGAGTCCACGTGGATCTGCACCTTGGCTCCCACGAAGTTGCCGATGCCCGGTTCGAACAGCGAGGAGAACTTGCTCAGTACTTGGGTACATGTATCTTCCTCCGATGACAACGCCTTGATGTCGTTCCAATCGCATCTGATGTTTTCAAGCCAGTTCCTGCCGAACAGCGTTGGGCCATTGCCTGGGACAATCCATAGCGGTAAATCATGAACCGCACCGTCATACGACACTTTAATTGTGGCATTGCCAATCACCGTTATGAGTTCTTTGGTGTACGTGCACAACTTGGCATTGACTGGACTCAGCCTGGGCCTCACAGCCTTAGTATCCCACAGCTTGTTCAATGCCCTCTGCCTCATTATCGATTGACTCGCCCCCGTGTCCAGTTCCATCGATACCGGCACCCCATTAAATTTCACACTAATCATTATCGGTTGGCTCTTAGTTAGGAACGAGTACAGTCCATACACTTCCTCCTCTGGTATCTCGGATTGCATATCCGGATCTGCGCTAGATTGGTCATCATCCTCCATGGTGTGTCGCAGCACGCTTGCTCATCTGCCGAACACTTGCGCTGGAGATGCCCCACTCTCAGCCTTTGCAACTATATTGCTTAAATCGGCACTGCTGGTGCCGGTGATTTCCCCCACAACGCCAACACGGAGAAGTCGGATACATTCCCACTGGCAGACTTTGGGCAGCCACAGGTCTCGTGTACGCAGTCGGGTAGGCCCTGCCATGTGCCGATCTGCCAAACGCTGCATCAATCATATTTACCGTACTTGCCTAGTTTCGATTTTTCACTGATATCTCCTTTAGACTTCTATCCGTCGTCATGCATGACTGAGCAATCGTCATGGCCCTGTTCAAGTCCAACGTGTCCACCGCCAGTAGTTTACACAGGATCACTCGTGGTTGATGCCGATTACAAAGAAATCCCGCAACATGTCTGCCAACACAGCCCCGAACTTACACGGTCCCACTAGACGTCTCAGGTCGGCAATGAATCCCCCGCATTCTGGCCCTCTGAGCGAACGTTCATGTAAAATCTGTATCTCGAGATGACGATGCCTTTGTCTGGCTTAAGGTGGTCCTGCACCAGTTACACAATTCTTCATATGTCTTCTCTGTCGGACTCACAGGCAGGAGTAGATTCTTTATCAGACCATCAATTTTTGGACCGCAAACCGTGAGGAACACCGCCCAGCGCGATCTGTGTCACCGACCTCCGCCATTTTGTTGGCCACGAAAACCTGGCTCAAACAGCTCACAAACTCTGCCCAATCTTCTCCTTCCACAAATCGCTCCAACAATCCAATTGTGCTCATTTTTGCATGCAAAGGTTCTTGTTGCCTTGTCGCCAAGTGTTGTGTACAATAACTGTTAGACCGAGTACTGTTTAACTCCAAGAGGTGACCTTGGCTCTGCTTTATTAAGGCCCAAAGTGACTTATATACTTGGGCTGCACACACGTATGTGCAGCCCAATGGCCTCCAAAAGTGACGCCATCTAGTGGCTAGTGATCCCAAAAGTACATACATGACAGTTCTGGATTCCCTCTCCTCGAAGAAATAGTGGAGAAAATGTTAACCCCCCCGCCCCTCACAATGGACGGGAAAGGTTGGGGTTAAATCGGCAAATATGTGAAAACCGATCGCCACACGCTTCGAACACCCCTGCTTACATTTTAACGTTGTGGGCGGGGCAGTAAGCTGCTCTGGAGAGGCAGGTCTGTCACTATAATATGTTAATGAGGCTCCCCTCCTGATATTTTGGCAGCCATTTACATTTACTGCCGACTGACCTTGTTTCCTGGCGCTCAATCTCGGCGATCTTCCCTGGTTCCAGAATACACCTCCGATCTCTCGCCCCTCCTCCGCCCCGATCTCTCGATACTCCTCCGCCCCGATCTCTCGATACTCCTCCGCCCCGATCTCTCGCCCCTCCTCCGCCCCGATCTCTCGCCCCTCCTCCGCCCCGATCTCTCGCCCCTCCTCCGCCCCGATCTCTCGCCCCTCCTCCGCCCCGATCTCTCGCCCCTCCTCCGCCCCGATCTCTCGCCCCTCCTCCGCCCCGATCTCTCGCCCCTCCTCCGCCCCGATCTCTCGATACTCCTCCGCCCCGATCTCTCGCCCCTCCTCCGCCCCGATCTCTCGCCCCTCCTCCGCCCCGATCTCTCGCCCCTCCTCCGCCCCGATCTCTCTCCCCTCCTCCGCCCCGATCTCTCGCCCCTCCTCCGCCCCGATCTCTCGCCCCTCCTCCGCCCCGATCTCTCGCCCCTCCTCCGCCCCGATCTCTCGCCCCTCCTCCGCCCCGATCTCTCGCCGCTCCCCCGCCCCGATCTCTCGCTGCTCCCCCGCCCCGATCTCTCGCCGCTCCCCCGCCCCGATCCCTCGCCCCTCCTCCGCCCCGATCTCTCGCCCCTCCTCCGCCCCGATCTCTCGCCGCTCCTCCGCCCCGATCTCTCGCCCCTCCTCCGCCCCGATCTCTCGCCCCTCCTCCGCCCCGATCTCTCGCCCCTCCTCCGCCCCGATCTCTCGTCGCTCCTCCGCCCCGATCTCTCGCCGCTCCTCCGCCCCGATCTCTCGCCCCTCCTCCGCCCCGATCTCTCGCCCCTCCTCCGCCCCGATCTCTCGCCCCTCCTCCGCCCCGATCTCTCGCCCCTCCTCCGCCCCGATCTCTCGCCCCTCCTCCGCCCCGATCTCTCGCCGCTCCTCCGCCCCGATCTCTCGCCGCTCCTCCGCCCCGATCTCTCGCCCCTCCTCCGCCCCGATCTCTCGCCGCTCCTCCGCCCCGATCCCTCGCCCCTCCTCCGCCCCGATCTCTCGCCCCTCCTCCGCCCCGATCTCTCGCCGCTCCTCCGCCCCGATCTCTCGATACTCCTCCGCCCCGATCTCTCGCCGCTCCTCCGCTCCGATCTCTCGCCCCTCCTCCGCCCCGATCTCTCACCCCTCCTCCGCCCCGATCTCTCGCCCCTCCTCCGCCCCGATCTCTCGCCGCTCCTCCGCCCCGATCTCTCGCCGCTCCTCCGCACCGATCTCTCGCCCCTCCTCCGCCCCGATCTCTCGCCCCTCCTCCGCCCCGATCTCTCGCCCCTCCTCCGCCCCGATCTCTCGCCCCTCCTCCGCCCCGATCTCTCGCCCCTCCTCCGCCCCGATCTCTCGCCCCTCCTCCGCCCCGATCTCTCGATACTCCTCCGCCCCGATCTCTCGCCCCTCCTCCGCCCCGATCTCTCGATACTCCTACGCCCCGATCTCTCGCCCCTCCTCCGCTCCGATCTCTCGCCCCTCCTCCGCCCCGATCTCTCGCCGCTCCTCCGCCCCGATCTCTCGCCCCTCCTCCGCCCCGATCTCTCGCCGCTCCTCCGCCCCGATCTCTCGCCCCTCCTCCGCCCCGATCTCTCGCCGTTCCTCCGCCCCGATCTCTCGCCGCTCCTCCGCCCCGATCTCTCGCCCCTCCTCCGCCCCGATCTCTCGCCGCTCCTCCGCCCCGATCTCTCGCCCCTCCTCCGCCCCGATCTCTCGATACTCCTCCGCCCCGATCTCTCGCCGCTCCTCCGCCCCGATCTCTCGCCCCTCCTCCGCCCCGATCTCTCGCCGCTCCTCCGACCCGATCTCTCGCCCCTCCTCCGCCCCGATCTCTCGCCGCTCCTCCGCCCCGATCTCTCGCCGCTCCTCCGCCCCGATCTCTCGATACTCCTCCGCCCCGATCTCTCGCCGCTCCTCCGCCCCGATCTCTCGCCCCTCCTCCGCCCCGATCTCTCGCCGTTCCTCCGCCCCGATCTCTCGTTACTCCTCCGCCCCGATCTCTCGCCGCTCCTCCGCCCCGATCTCTCGCCGCGCCTCCGCCCCGATCTCTCGATACTCCTCCGCCCCGATCCCTCGTCGCTCCTCCGCCCCGATCTCTCGCCCCTCCTCCGCCCCGATCTCTCGCCCCTCCTCCGCCCCGATCTCTCGCCCCTCCTCCGCCCCGATCTCTCGCCGCTCCTCCGCCCCGATCTCTCGCCGCTCCTCCGCCCCGATCTCTCGCTGCTCCTCCGCCCCGATCTCTCGCCCCTCCTCCGCCCCGATCTCTCGCCGCTCCTCCGCCTCGATTTCTCGCCGCTCCTCCGCCCCGAACTCTCGCCCCTCCTCCGCCCTGATCTCTCGCCCCTCCTCCGCCCCGATCTCTCGCCGCTCCTCCGCCCCGATCTCTCGCCGCTCCTCCGCCCCGATCTCTCGCCCCTCCTCCGCCCCGATCTCTCGATACTCCTCCGCCCCGATCTCTCGCCCCTCCTCCGCCCCGATCTCTCGCCCCTCCTCCGCCCCGATCTCTCGATACTCCTCCGCCCCGATCTCTCGCCCCTCCTCCGCCCCGATCTCTCGCCCCTCCTCCGCCCCGATCTCTCGCCCCTCCTCCGCCCCGATCTCTCGATACTCCTCCGCCCCGATCTCTCGCCCCTCCTCCGCCCCGATCTCTCGATACTCCTAAGCCCCGATCTCTCGCCCCTCCTCCGCCCCGATCTCTCGCCCCTCCTCCGCCCCGATCTCTCGCCCCTCCTCCGCCCCGATCTCTCGCCGCTCCTCCGCCCCGATCTCTCGCCCCTCCTCCGCCCCGATCTCTCGCCGCTCCTCCGCCCCGATCCCTCGCCCCTCCTCAGCCCCGATCTCTTGATGCTCCTCCGCCCCGATCTCTCACCCCTCCTCCGCCCCGATCTCTCGCCCCTCCTCCGCCCCGATCTCTCGATACTCCTCCGCCCCGATCTCTCGCCCCTCCTCCGCCCCGATCTCTCGATACTCCTAAGCCCCGATCTCTCGCCCCTCCTCCGCCCCGATCTCTCGCCCCTCCTCCGCCCCGATCTCTCGATACTCCTCCGCCCCGATCTCTCGCCCCTCCTCCGCCCCGATCTCTCGATACTCCTACGCCCCGATCTCTCGCCCCTCCTCCGCCCCGATCTCTCGCCCCTCCTCCGCCCCGATCTCTCGCCCCTCCTCCGCCCCGATCTCTCGCCGCTCCTCCGCCCCGATCTCTCGCCGCTCCTCCGCCCCGATCTCTCGATACCCCTCCGCCCCGATCTCTGGCCGCTCCTCCGCCCCTTTCTCTCGATACTCCTCCGCCCCGATCCCTCGCCGCTCCTCCGCCCCGATCTCTCGCCCCTCCTCCGCCCCGATCTCTCGCCCCTCCTCCGCCCCGATCTCTCGCCCCTCCTCCGCCCCGATCTCTCGCCGCTCCTCCGCCCCGATCTCTCGCCCCTCCTCCGCCCCGATCTCTCGCCCCTCCTCCGCCCCGATCTCTCGATACTCCTCCGCCCCGATCTCTCGCCCCTCCTCCGCCCCGATCTCTCGATACTCCTAAGCCCCGATCTCTCGCCCC
Source organism: Pristiophorus japonicus (assembly GCF_044704955.1). Taxonomy (NCBI): domain Eukaryota; kingdom Metazoa; phylum Chordata; class Chondrichthyes; family Pristiophoridae; genus Pristiophorus; species Pristiophorus japonicus. The sequence continues at coordinate 452,196 of NW_027253347.1, forward strand.
TCCTCCGCCCCGATCTCTCGCCCCTCCTCCGCCCCGATCTCTCGATACTCCTCCGCCCCGATCTCTCGCCCCTCCTCCGCCCCGATCTCTCGATACTCCTACGCCCCGATCTCTCGCCCCTCCTCCGCCCCGATCTCTCGCCCCTCCTCCGCCCCGATCTCTCGCCCCTCCTCCGCCCCGATCTCTCGCCGCTCCTCCGCCCCGATCTCTCGCCGCTCCTCCGCCCCGATCTCTCGATACCCCTCCGCCCCGATCTCTGGCCGCTCCTCCGCCCCGATCTCTCGATACTCCTCCGCCCCGATCCCTCGCCGCTCCTCCGCCCCGATCTCTCGCCCCTCCTCCGCCCCGATCTCTCGCCCCTCCTCCGCCCCGATCTCTCGCCCCTCCTCCGCCCCGATCTCTCGCCGCTCCTCCGCCCCGATCTCTCGCCCCTCCTCTGCCCCGATCTCTCGCCGCTCCTCCGCCCCGATCTCTCGCCGCTCCTCCGCCCCGATCTCTCGCCGCTCCTCCGCCCCGATCTCTCGCCCCTCCTCCGCCCCGATCTCTCGCCGCTCCTCCGCCCCGATCTCTCGCCGCTCCTCCGCCCCGATCTCTCGCCGCTCCTCCGCCCCGATCTCTCGCCCCTCCTCCGCCCCGATCTCTCGATACTCCTCCGCCCCGATCTCTCGCCCCTCCTCCGCCCCGATCTCTCGATACTCCTCCGCCCCGATCTCTCGCCCCTCCTCCGCCCCGATCTCTCGATACTCCTCCGCCCCGATCTCTCGCCCCTCCTCCGCCCCGATTTCTCGATACTCCTACGCCCCGATCTCTCGCCCCTCCTCCGCCCCGATCTCTCGATACTCCTACGCCCCGATCTCTCGCCCCTCCTCCGCCCCTCCTCCGCCCCGATCTCTCGCCCCTCCTCCGCCCCGATCTCTCGCCGCTCCTCCGCCCCGATCCCTCGCCCCTCCTCCGCCCCTCCTCCGCCCCGATCTCTCGCCGCTCCTCCGCCCCGATCCCTCGCCCCTCCTCCGCCCCTCCTCCGCCCCGATCTCTCGCCGCTCCTCCGCCCCGATCTCTCGCCCCTCCTCCGCCCCTCCTCCGCCCCGATCTCTCGCCCCTCCTCAGCCCCGATCTCTCGCCCCTCCTCCGCCCCGATCTCTCGCCCCTCCTCCGCCCCGATCTCTCGATACTCCTCCGCCCCGATCTCTCGCCCCTCCTCCGCCCCGATCTCTCGATACTCCTCCGCCCCGATCTCTCGCCCCTCCTCCGCCCCGATCTCTCGATACTCCTCCGCCCCGATCTCTCGCCCCTCCTCCGCCCCGATTTCTCGATACTCCTACGCCCCGATCTCTCGCCCCTCCTCCGCCCCGATCTCTCGATACTCCTACGCCCCGATCTCTCGCCCCTCCTCCGCCCCTCCTCCGCCCCGATCTCTCGCCCCTCCTCCGCCCCGATCTCTCGCCGCTCCTCCGCCCCGATCCCTCGCCCCTCCTCCGCCCCTCCTCCGCCCCGATCTCTCGCCGCTCCTCCGCCCCGATCCCTCGCCCCTCCTCCGCCCCTCCTCCGCCCCGATCTCTCGCCGCTCCTCCGCCCCGATCTCTCGCCCCTCCTCCGCCCCTCCTCCGCCCCGATCTCTCGCCCCTCCTCAGCCCCGATCTCTCGATGCTCCTCCGCCCCGATCTCTCGCCGTTCCTCCGCCCCGATCTCTCGCCCCTCCTCCGCCCCGATCTCTCGCCCCTCCTCCGCCCCCATCTCTCGCCCCTCCTCCGCCCCGATCTCTCGATACTCCTCCGCCCCGATCTCTCGCCCCTCCTCCGCCCCGATCTCTCGCCCCTCCTCCGCCCCGATCTCTCGCCCCGATCTCTCGCCGCTCCTCCGCCCCGATCTCTCGCCCCACCTCCGCCCCGATCTCTCGCCGCTCCTCCGCCCCGATCCCTCGCCCCTCCTCCGCCCCGATCTCTCGATGCTCCTCCGCCCCGATCTCTCGCCCCTCCTCCGCCCCGATCTCTCGCCCCTCCTCCGCCCCGATCTCTCGCCCCTCCTCCGCCCCGATCTCTCCCCGCTCCTCCGCCCCGATCTCTCGCCCCTCCTCCGCCCCGATCTCTTGCCGCTCCTCCGCCCCGATCTCTCGCCGCTCCTCCGCCCCGATCTCTCGCCCCTCCTCCGCCCCGATCTCTCGCCGCTCCTCCGCCCCGATCCCTCGCCCCTCCTCCGCCCCGATCTCTCGATGCTCCTCCGCCCCGATCTCTCGCCCCTCCTCCCCGATCTCTCGATACTCCTCCGCCCAGATCTCTCCCCGCTCCTCCGCCCCGAACTCTCGCCCCTCCTCCGCCCCGATCTCTCGCCGCTCCTCCGCCCCGATCTCTCGCCGCTCCTCCGCCCCGATCTCTCGATACTCCTCCGCCCCGATCTCTCGCCACTCCTCCACCCCGATCTCTCGCCCCTCCTCCGCCCCGATCTCTCGCCCCTCCTCCGCCCCGATCTCTCGCCGCTCCTCCGCCCCGATCTCTCGCTCCTCCTCCGCCCCGATCTCTGGCCGCTCCTCCGCCCCGATCTCTCGATACTCCTCCGCCCCGATCCCTCGCCGCTCCTCCGCCCCGATCTCTCGCCCCTCCTCCGCCCCGATCTCTCGCCCCTCCTCCGCCCCGATCTCTCGCCCCTCCTCCGCCCCGATCTCTCGCCGCTCCTCCGCCCCGATCTCTCGCCCCTCCTCCGCCCCGATCTCTCGCCCCTCCTCCGCCCCGATCTCTCGCCGCTCCTCCGCCCCGATCTCTCGCCGCTCCTCCGCCCCGATCTCTCGCCTCTCCTCCGCCCCGATCTCTCGCCCCTCCTCCGCCCCGATCTCTCGCCGCTCCTCCGCCCCGATCTCTCGATACTCCTCCGCCCCGATCTCTCGCCCCTCCTCCGCCCCGATCTCTCGCCCCTCCTCCGCCCCGATCTCTCGCCCCTCCTCCGCCCCGATCTCTCGATACTCCTCCGCCCCGATCTCTCGCCCCTCCTCCGCCCCGATCTCTCGCCCCTCCTCCGCCCCGATCTCTCGATACTCCTCCGCCCCGATCTCTCGCCCCTCCTCCGCCCCGATCTCTCGATACTCCTACGCCCCGATCTCTCGCCCCTCCTCCGCCCCGATCTCTCGATACTCCTAAGCCCCGATCTCTCGCCCCTCCTCCGCCCCGATCTCTCGCCCCTCCTCCGCCCCGATCTCTCGCCCCTCCTCCGCCCCGATCTCTCGCCCCTCCTCCGCCCCGATCTCTCGCCGCTCCTCCGCCCCGATCCCTCGCCCCTCCTCAGCCCCGATCTCTCGATGCTCCTCCGCCCCGATCTCTCACCCCTCCTCCGCCCCGATCTCTCGCCCCTCCTCCGCCCCGATCTCTCGCCCCTCCTCCGCCCCGATCTCTCGCCCCTCCTCCGCCCCGATCTCTCGATACTCCTCCGCCCCGATCTCTCGCCCCTCCTCCGCCCCGATCTCTCGATACTCCTACGCCCCGATCTCTCGCCCCTCCTCCGCCCCGATCTCTCGCCCCTCCTCCGCCCCGATCTCTCGCCGCTCCTCCGCCCCGATCTCTCGCCGCTCCTCCGCCCCGATCTCTCGATACCCCTCCGCCCCGATCTCTGGCCGCTCCTCCGCCCCGATCTCTCGATACTCCTCCGCCCCGATCCCTCGCCGCTCCTCCGCCCCGATCTCTCGCCCCTCCTCCGCCCCGATCTCTCGCCCCTCCTCCGCCCCGATCTCTCGCCCCTCCTCCGCCCCGATCTCTCGCCGCTCCTCCGCCCCGATCTCTCGCCCCTCCTCCGCCCCGATCTCTCGCCGCTCCTCCGCCCCGATCTCTCGCCGCTCCTCCGCCCCGATCTCTCGCCGCTCCTCCGCCCCGATCTCTCGCCCCTCCTCCGCCCCGATCTCTCGCCGCTCCTCCGCCCCGATCTCTCGCCGCTCCTCCGCCCCGATCTCTCGCCGCTCCTCCGCCCCGATCTCTCGCCCCTCCTCCGCCCCGATCTCTCGATACTCCTCCGCCCCGGTCTCTCGCCCCTCCTCCGCCCCGATCACTCGATACTCCTCCGCCCCGATCTCTCGCCCCTCCTCCGCCCCGATCTCTCGATACTCCTCCGCCCCGATCTCTCGCCCCTCCTCCGCCCCGATCTCTCGATACTCCTACGCCCCGATCTCTCGCCCCTCCTCCGCCCCTCCTCCGCCCCGATCTCTCGCCCCTCCTCCGCCCCGATCTCTCGCCGCTCCTCCGCCCCGATCTCTCGCCCCTCCTCCGCCCCGATCTCTCGCCGCTCCTCCGCCCCGATCCCTCGCCCCTCCTCAGCCCCGATCTCTCGATGCTCCTCCGCCCCGATCTCTCGCCGTTCCTCCGCCCCGATCTCTCGCCCCTCCTCCGCCCCGATCTCTCGCCCCTCCTCCGCCCCGATCTCTCGCCCCTCCTCCGCCCCGATCTCTCGATACTCCTCCGCCCCGATCAGTCGCCCCTCCTCCGCCCCGATCTCTCGCCCCTCCTCCGCCCCGATCTCTCGCCCCGATCTCTCGCCGCTCCTCCGCCCCGATCTCTCGCCCCTCCTCCGCCCCGATCTCTCGCCGCTCCTCCGCCCCGATCCCTCGCCCCTCCTCCGCCCCGATCTCTCGATGCTCCTCCGCCCCGATCTCTCGCCCCTCCTCCGCCCCGATCTCTCGCCCCTCCTCCGCCCCGATCTCTCGCCCCTCCTCCGCCCCGATCTCTCCCCGCTCCTCCGCCCCGATCTCTCGCCGCTCCTCCGCCCCGATCTCTCGCCGCTCCTCCGCCCCGATCTCTCGCCCCTCCTCCGCACCGATCTCTCGCCGCTCCTCCGCCCCGATCTCTCGCCCCTCCTCCGCCCCGATCTCTCGCCCCTCCTCCGCCCCGATCTCTCCCCGCTCCTCCGCCCCGATCCCTCGCCCCTCCTCCGCCCCGATCTCTCGATGCTCCTCCGCCCCGATCTCTCGCCCCTTCTCCCCGATCTCTCGATACTCCTCCGCCCAGATCTCTCCCCGCTCCTCCGCCCCGAACTCTCGCCCCTCCTCCGCCCCGATCTCTCGCCGCTCCTCCGCCCCGATCTCTCGCCGCTCCTCCGCCCTGATCTCTCGCCCCTCCTCCGCCCCGATCTCTCGATACTCCTCCGCCCCGATCTCTCGCCGCTCCTCCGCCCCGATCTCTCGCCCCTCCTCCGCCCCGATCTCTCGCCGCTCCTCTGCTCCGATCTCTCGCCCCTCCTTCCCCCCGATCTCTCGCCCCTCCTCCGCCCCGATCTCTCGATACTCCTCCGCCCCGATCTCTCGCCGCTCCTCCGCCCCGATCTCTCGCCGCTCCTCCGCCCCGATCTCTCGATACTCCTCCGCCCCGATCTCTTGCCGCTCCTCCGCCCCGATCTCTCGATACTCCTCCGCCCCGATCTCTCGCCACTCTTCCACCCCGATCTCTCGATACTCCTCCGCCCCGATCTCTCGCCCCTCCTCCGCCCCGATCTCTCGATACTCCTCCGCCCCGATCTCTCGCCCCTCCTCCGCCCCGATCTCTCGCCGCTCCTCCGCCCCGATCTCTCGCCCCTCCTCCGCCCCGATCTCTCGCCGCTCCTCCGCCCCGATCTCTCGCCCCTCCTCCGCCCCGATCTCTCGCCGCTCCTCCGCCCCGATCTCTCGCCCCTCCTCCGCCCCGATCTCTCGCCGCTCCTCTGCTCCGATCTCTCGCCCCTCCTTCCCCCCGATCTCTCGCCCCTCCTCCGCCCCGATCTCTCGATACTCCTCCGCCCCGATCTCTCGCCCCTCCTCCGCCCCGATCTCTCGATACTCCTCCGCCCCGATCTCTCGCCCCTCCTCCGCCCCGATCTCTCGATACTCCTACGCCCCGATCTCTCGCCCCTCCTCCGCCCCGATCTCTCGCCGCTCCTCCGCCCCGATCTCTCGCCCCTCCTCCGCCCCGATCTCTCGCCGCTCCTCCGCCCCGATCCCCCGCCCCTCCTCCGCCCCGATCTCTCGCCCCTCCTCCGCCCCGATCTCTCGCCCCTCCTCCGCCCCGATCTCTCGCCCCTCCTCCGCCCCGATCTCTCCCCGCTCCACCGCCCCGATCTCTCGCCCCTCCTCCTCCCCGATCTCTCGCCGCTCCTCCGCCCCGATCTCTCCCCGCTCCTCTGCCCCGATCTCTCGATACTCCTCCGCCCCGATCTCTTGCCCCTCCTCCGCCCCGATCTCTCGCCGCTCCTCCGCCCCGATCTCTCGATACTCCTCCGCCCCGATCTCTCGCCCCTCCTCCGCCCCGATCTCTCGCCCCTCCTCCGCCCCGATCTCTCGCCCCTCCTCCGCCCCGATCTCTCGCCCCTCCTCCGCCCCGATCTCTCGCCGCTCCTCCGCCCCGATCTCTCGCCCCTCCTCCGCCCCGATCTCTCGCCGCTCCTCCGGCCCGATCTCTCGCCCCTCCTCCGCCCCGATCTCTCGCCGCTCCTCCGCCCCGATCTCTCGCCCCTCCTCCGCCCCGATCTCTCGCCCCTCCTCCGCCCCGATCTCTCGCCGCTCCTCTGCTCCGATCTCTCGCCCCTCCTTCCCCCCGATCTCTCGCCCCTCCTCCGCCCCGATCTCTCGATACTCCTCCGCCCCGATCTCTCGCCCCTCCTCCGCCCCGATCTCTCGATACTCCTCCGCCCCGATCTCTCGCCCCTCCTCCGCCCCGATCTCTCGATACTCCTACGCCCCGATCTCTCGCCCCTCCTCCGCCCCGATCTCTCGCCCCTCCTCCGCCCCGATCTCTCGCCCCTCCTCCGCCCCGATCTCTCGCCGCTCCTCCGCCCCGATCTCTCGCCCCTCCTCCGCCCCGATCTCTCGCCCCTCCTCCGCCCCGATCTCTCGCCCCTCCTCCGCCCCGATCTCTCGCCCCTCCTCCGCCCCGATCTCTCGCCGCTCCTCCGCCCCGATCCCTCGCCCCTCCTCCGCCCCGATCTCTCGATACTCCTCCGCCCCGATCTCTCGCCCCTCCTCCGCCCCGATCTCTCGATACTCCTCCGCCCCGATCTCTCGCCCCTCCTCCGCCCCGATCTCTCGCCCCTCCTCCGCCCCGATCTCTCGCCCCTCCTCCGCCCCGATCTCTCGCCCCTCCTCCGCCCCGATCTCTCGCCGCTCCTCCGCCCCGATCTCTCGCCCCTCCTCCGCCCCGATCTCTCGCCGCTCCTCCGCTCCGATCTCTCGCCCCTCCTCCGCCCCGATCTCTCGCCCTCCTCCGCCCCGATCTCTCGCCGCTCCTCTGCTCCGATCTCTCGCCCCTCCTTCCCCCCGATCTCTCGCCCCTCCTCCGCCCCGATCTCTCGATACTCCTCCGCCCCGATCTCTCGCCCCTCCTCCGCCCCGATCTCTCGATACTCCTCCGCCCCGTTCTCTCGCCCCTCCTCCGCCCCGATCTCTCGCCGCTCCTCCGCCCCGATCCCTCGCCCGTCCTCCGCCCCGATCTCTCGATGCTCCTCCGCCCCGATCTCTCGCCCCTCCTCCGCCCCGATCTCTCGCCCCTCCTCCGCCCCGATCTCTCGCCCCTCCTCCGCCCCGATCTCTCGCCGTTCCTCCGCCCCGATCTCTCGATACTCCTCCGCCCCGATCTCTCGATACTCCTCCGCCCCGATCTCTCGCCCCTCCTCCGCCCCGATCTCTCGCCCCTCCTCCGCCCCGATCTCTCGCCATTCCTCCGCCCCGATCTCTCGATACTCCTCCGCCCCGATCTCTCGATACTCCTCCGCCCCGATCTCTCGCCGCTCCTCCGCCCCGATGTCTCGCCGCTCCTCCGCCCCGATCTCTCGCCCCTCCTCCGCCCCGATCTCTCCCCGCTCCTCCGCCCCGATCTCTCGCCGCTCCTCCGCCCCGATCTCTCGCCGCTCCTCCGCCCCGATCTCTCGCCCCTCCTCCGCCCCGATCTCTCGCCGCTCCTCCGCCCCGATCCCTCGCCCCTCCTCCGCCCCGATCTCTCGATGCTCCTCCGCCGCGATCTCTCGCCCCTTCTCCCCGATCTCTCGATATTCCTCCGCCCAGATCTCTCCCCGCTCCTCCGCCCCGAACTCTCGCCCCTCCTCCGCCCCGATCTCTCGCCGCTCCTCCGCCCCGATCTCTCGCCGCTCCTCCGCCCCGATCCCTCGCCCCTCCTCCGCCCCGATCTCTCGCCCCTCCTCCGCCCCGATCTCTCGATACTCCTCCGCCCCGATCTCTCGCCGCTCCTCCGCCCCGATCTCTCGCCCCTCCTCCGCCCCGATCTCTCGCCGCTCCTCTGCTCCGATCTCTCGCCCCTCCTTCCCCCCGATCTCTCGCCCCTCCTCCGCCCCGATCTCTCGATACTCCTCCGCCCCGATCTCTCGCCGCTCCTCCGCCCCGATCTCTCGCCGCTCCTCCGCCCCGATCTCTCGATACTCCTCCGCCCCGATCTCTCGCCGCTCCTCCGCCCCGATCTCTCGATACTCCTCCGCCCCGATCTCTCGCCCCTCCTCCGCCCCGATCTCTCGATACTCCTCCGCCCCGATCTCTCGCCCCTCCTCCGCCCCGCTCTCTCGCCGCTCCTCCGCCCCGATCTCTCGCCCCTCCTCCGCCCCGATCTCTCGCCGCTCCTCCGCCCCGATCTCTCGCCCCTCCTCCGCCCCGATCTCTCGCCGCTCCTCCGCCCCGATCTCTCGCCCCTCCTCCGCCCCGATCTCTCGCCGCTCCTCTGCTCCGATCTCTCGCCCCTCCTTCCCCCCGATCTCTCGCCCCTCCTCCGCCCCGATCTCTCGATACTCCTCCGCCCCGATCTCTCGCCCCTCCTCCGCCCCGATCTCTCGATACTCCTCCGCCCCGATCTCTCGCCCCTCCTCCGCCCCGATCTCTCGATACTCCTACGCCCCGATCTCTCGCCCCTCCTCCGCCCCGATCTCTCGCCCCTCCTCCGCCCCGATCTCTCGCCCCTCCTCCGCCCCGATCTCTCGCCGCTCCTCCGCCCCGATCTCTCGCCCCTCCTCCGCCCCGATCTCTCGCCGCTCCTCCGCCCCGATCCCCCGCCCCTCCTCCGCCCCGATCTCTCGCCCCTCCTCCGCCCCGATCTCTCGCCCCTCCTCCGCCCCGATCTCTCGCCCCTCCTCCGCCCCGATCTCTCCCCGCTCCTCCGCCCCGATCTCTCGCCCCTCCTCCTCCCCGATCTCTCGCCGCTCCTCCGCCCCGATCTCTCCCCGCTCCTCTGCCCCGATCTCTCGATACTCCTCCGCCCCGATCTCTTGCCCCTCCTCCGCCCCGATCTCTCGCCGCTCCTCCGCCCCGATCTCTCGATACTCCTCCGCCCCGATCTCTCGCCCCTCCTCCGCCCCGATCTCTCGCCCCTCCTCCGCCCCGATCTCTCGCCCCTCCTCCGCCCCGATCTCTCGCCGCTCCTCCGCCCCGATCTCTCGCCCCTCCTCCGCCCCGATCTCTCGCCGCTCCTCCGGCCCGATCTCTCGCCCCTCCTCCGCCCCGATCTCTCGCCGCTCCTCCGCCCCGATCTCTCGCCCCTCCTCCGCCCCGATCTCTCGCCCCTCCTCCGCCCCGATCTCTCGCCGCTCCTCTGCTCCGATCTCTCGCCCCTCCTTCCCCCCGATCTCTCGCCCCTCCTCCGCCCCGATCTCTCGATACTCCTCCGCCCCGATCTCTCGCCCCTCCTCCGCCCCGATCTCTCGATACTCCTCCGCCCCGATCTCTCGCCCCTCCTCCGCCCCGATCTCTCGCCCCTCCTCCGCCCCGATCTCTCGATACTCCTCCCGCCCCGATCTCTCGCCCCTCCTCCGCCCCGATCTCTCGCCCCTCCTCCGCCCCGATCTCTTGATACTCCTACGCCCCGATCTCTCGCCCCTCCTCCGCCCCGATCTCTCGCCCCTCCTCCGCCCCGATCTCTCGCCCCTCCTCCGCCCCGATCTCTCGCCCCTCCTCCGCCCCCGATCTCCTCGCCCCTCCTCCGCCCCGATCTCTCGCC
>NW_027253347.1:464827-467327 GCF_044704955.1 Pristiophorus japonicus
GCCCCTCGGAATCGAGGAAGACTTGCTTCCACTCAAAAAATGAGTCCTTAGGTGACTGAACAGACCAATACGAGAGCCACAGTCCCTGTCACAGGTGGGACAGACAGTGGTTGAGGGAAGGGGAGGGTGGGACTGGTTTGCCGCACGCTCCTTCCGCTGCCTGCACTTGGTTTCTGCATGCTCTCGGCGATGAGACTCGAGGTGCTCAGCGCCTTCCCGGATGCACTTCCTCCACTTAGGGCGGTCTTTGGCCAGGGACTCCCAGGTGTCGGTGGGGATGTTGCACTTTATCAGGGAGGCTTTGAGGGTGTCCTTGTAACACACACAGACACACACTCGCACACCCACTCACACACAGACATACACACACTCACACACAGACACACGCTCACTCTTGCACGCACACATGGATACACCCACACACGCACACACACTCGCTCTCACACACACAGACACACTCTCGCACTCACAAACTCTCTTACACTCACACACACACCCACTCTTTCTCACACACACACGCGCTCGCACCCTCGCGCTCTTACACTCTCGCACTCTCGCACTCTTACACTCTGGCACCCTTGCACTCTTACACTCTCACACCCTTACACCCTCACACTCGCACACTCGCACACTTTCACACTATCACACTCTCACACACACACACTCACATACTCACTCACATACTCACTCACACACTCACATACTCACACACACACTCACATACTCACACACACACTCACATACTCACTCACACACTCACATACTCGCACACACACTCACATACTCACACACACACACTCACATACTCACACACACACTCATATACTCACACACACACACTCATATACTCAAACACACACACACACATACTCTCACACACACACTCACATACTCACTCACATACTCTCACACACACACACACACATACTCTCACACACACTCACATACTCACATACACACACCCACATGCTCACACACACACACACACACACTCTCATACTCACACACACACACTCTCATACTCACACACATACACACACTCACTCACATACTCACACACTCACATACTCAAACACACACTCACATACTCAAACACACACTCACATACTCACTCGCACACACTCACATACTCACACACACACTCACATACTCACTCACACACTCACATACTCACACACACACACACTCACACACACACACACTCACACACACACACACATACTCTCATACTCACACTCTCATACTCACACACACACACTCTCATACTCAGCCTCACACACTCTCATACTCACACACACACACTCACATACTCACACACACACTCACATACTCTCACACACACTCTCATACTCACACACACACACTCTCATACTCACACACACACACACACACACACTCTCACACACACTCACTCATACACACACTCACACACACACTCTCATACTCAGACACACACACACTCACACACACTCACTCATACACACACTAACACACACACTCACATACTCACACACACACTCACATACTCTCACACACACTCTCATACTCACACACACACACTCTCATACTCACACACACACACTCTCACACACACTCACTCATACACACACTCACACACACACTCTCATACTCACACACACACACTCTCATACTCACACACACACATTCACATACTCACACACACACCTACATACTCACACACATACACTCTCATACTCACACACACTCACACACACACACTCACATACTCACATACACACTCACATACTCACATACACACTCACACACTCACATACTCACACACTCACATACTCACACACACTCACATACTCACACACACACACTCTCATACTCACATACTCACACACACACACACACTCACATACTCACACACACACTCACATACTCACACACTCACATACTCACACACACACTCACATACTCACACACACTCTCATACTCACATACTCACACACACACACACTCTCATACTCACATACTCACACACACACACACACTCACATACTCACACACACACTCATACTCACACACACACTCATACACACACACTCTCATACTCACATACTCACACACACACTCACATACTCACACACACACACACTAACACACGCACTCTCATACTCATATACTCACACACACACTCACATACTCACACACACACACTAACACACGCACTCTCATACTCACATACGCACACACACACTCACATACTCACACACACACACTCACACATACACACACTCTCATACTCACATACTCACACACACTCACATACTCACACACACACACTAACACACACACTCTCATACTCACATAGTCACACACACACTCACATACTCACACACACACACTAACACACACACTCTCATACTCACACACACACTCACATACTCACACACACACACTCACACACACACTCTCATACTCACATACTCACACACACACTCACACACACACACACACTCTCATACTCACACAC